>NC_042622.1:158023490-158323490 GCF_901001135.1 Rhinatrema bivittatum | reverse complement strand
AGAAGCCTGACGACAGGTCTCAATGTCTCCTTGTATAGCACACAGAAATGCGGGTAAGACTTTACCGCTCACACTCCCGTGGAAGCTTACATGATATCCAGATTACATCAGCCCCTCCAGTTGGACACCACCTGGTCTCCCAACTGGCTGGATATCAGAGCGGCCATCCCAATTTGTACCAAGGTTCCCGGTACACTCCCCCAGATGCTACAAAGTGCAGGGGGGGGGGGGTTTGGGAAGTTTAAATTACACTATTCTTTCGTTCAACAGAAAGTAGTTACTCTCCGCCCATCCTGGACCTCAGAAATACCAACTTTCTTCAGAAGGCACAGGTAAAATGGTATCTCTCGTCACCATGCTTCCATATCGCAGTAAGTACATTACCTCTAATCTTTCTATGTGCTTCATGGTGAGTCAACAATATTACAATCCGAAGCTCTGCCGGTTGCACCAGCTTCGGCAACTAGGGTATTTCATTGAATCACTATCGGTGACTGCTGTTTCTCTACGGAGTGCAACATCATTCACGCCTTCCTTGCATGCACAGCTCCATAACCACAGTCAGTCCACGCAAGGAGCTCTAACTTCTTCATGACTCACTATACATTTACTACTTGGGATTACTGTCACTGCCATAAATCCCTTATACAACACTTCTGGACACCACAGTCATAATGACCTTCCTGTCCAGCATACGCGCAGACATTCTAATAAATTCTTACATGTCCCTGCATGCATTTTCCATAACCTCAGCCCCTCAATTCTTCATTGTCGGGCCATGGAGTTTTTTCACTATGCACTTTCCTCATAGATCCAAAACTGCTATGGGTTAGATTCAGTGAATTTCCAATATCAGTGGGTCTAAGCTGTTCAACCGCTTTCGTCCCTCATCCATATTGCAGATCTAGAACCAAAACCTAGTCTGATTCTGCTCATGCTCGCATTTACTCATGGTTGTAAAGTTTGACCTAAAAGCTTCTCAACCCAATATGCATCTATTCTACTCCAGGCACAGTTTCACATGAACTTCCTGGAGTTTGTAGCCATGAGTTATACCCTTATGCCTTTCAATACTGCCTCTGAAACAAATCTTTGTGCATACAGACAGTCAGCATAGGGACAATGTGCTTTCCAACACACAAGCACGCACAACCTCTTCGCTGCTCTGCAAAGAAGCTGCGCAGTTCTGCCCTTGGCCCTTGCTCACTTCATGCATCCTCGGGTCACTTATCTAAGAGATTTACTGAATGCACTAGCAGACCTTCTCCATGTAGGTTTCCATCCTCTCGAATGGTCTCTGACTACATGTGTAGCGGGAAAAATCTTCTAACTCTGAGGTCAACCGAACTTGCCCTTTGCGTCCGAATCAAACCATATGGTGCACAGATTCTACTCCCTACACATGTTTCCAATGCGTTCCCATAGACATCTTTCTTCCATCAAGGGCCTCTTAAATATGTCTCTTCTGCTGCCTCTCATAGTCAGCACTCTTCTAATTTTGAACCGGTACAGGGTTCACTGTTCCTCAGACCCACGTCCTGGCCGAGACCAGTATGCTTCCCATACTTCTCAATCTTATCACACCAGTAACCAATTTGCCTTCTCACAAGTCAGTCTCAAATCGTAGACTCACTGATGTTCTCAGGTACTGGTAGCTTCACAAAACCTTCCACACATAAATCCTACCATTCAAAATGGCATGATTTACCACATGACGCATACAAAAGGGTATTACCCTTTTTCTTTTTCTACACCACTCTTTTCTCTTGCTCCCTCGGATTCTGCTCCCCAGACATCCTCCACATAGGTACACCTCTGTTCCAATTGGTGTATCGTTTGGGAGTGGGGATACCCGATTAACGGTAAACCCCTTCTGAGTCAGCTTACCATGGATTATCCACTGATCAAGCTGCCTCTATTTTCACTAGTCACAGAATGGATCCTATATCTTATCCTTATAAGTCTCATACGTTCTCCGTTCGAGTCTTTCCATTCCTCTCATTTCACAGTTTGGCATAGGAAATTCTTTCCCTCATAAATGTAATTTCTGCCAACAGGGTCAGTGAGTTACACACCTTGTTACATACTCATCTGACCCTGCGTTCCTCTGTGACCGAGTGGTTTTACGTATTCAACTTCATATCCTTCTTAAGGTAGATGTTGCATCTCACCTTACTCAGAATATACTCTGCCCATTTTTCCCAACACCTCTCTCTCACCAAAGCGAGAGGGTTTTTCCACTTCTTGGACAATAACGGTGCACTTGCATTCTATCTAGATCGCACTACATTCCATAGGAATTCCACCTCTTTCCTTCTGTGGCAAGTGTCTAGCTGCGAGGTCCAGTGGGCAAACAGACCTATTCCTCCTAATTGACGGTCTGTATCTTTTTTCCTACCAACAAGCTGCTTGTACATATTTATCAGGCTGCAACCTGGAGCTCTCTCCATACCTTCGCAGCCCATTATTGCTTAGATATGACTAGCCGGCATGCTCCATGTTTGGCCAATCCGTCTACTCTTATTCTTTTCAGTTTAACTACCCAACATCCTTCCACCAACCTGTGAATGGTTTCAGGATGCCCTCCGTTCCAAATTCCACCCCCGTCATTACGCCTTGGGTGCATTTTGTGCACTCTCGGGCATCCTCCGCTCGGTACTCACCCATATGTGAGGACTACCATCCTGCTTGTCCTGTGAGAAAGCAAATGTTGCTTACCTGTAACAGGTGTTCTCACAGAACAACATGTTAGTCCTCACGAAACCCACCCGCCACCCCACAGAGTTGGGTCTGTATATGTTTTACTTTTAGTTTAGTTTCGCCTGTGCTTTTAGCTATAAGACGAGACTGAGGGAGACACCTGTGGCTCACAGGGATAATTGCAGGCTGAGCATGCTCAGTGCACTCAGTGTGCCAGTGTCAGTCAAAGCTTTGTAGAATCTTTGACAGAAAAGTTTTCCATACAGGGCTCCATCCTGTGATGTCACTCATATGTGAGGACTAACATCCTGCTGTCCTGTGAGAACACCTATTACAAGTAAGCAACATTTGCTTTTTTCCTGTTTTTGGCAACCTTTAACTTGGGATTCACCCATGTGTGAGGACTGTCAGTCTGCTTATCCTCAGAGAAAGCAGAGTTGCTTACCTGTTGCAGGTGTTCTCTGAGGACAGCAGGCTGACAGTCCTCACAATAACCTCCCACCTCCCCTAGGAGTTTTTTTTCCATGTATTTGCTATATCATGGACTGAGGGAGTCTGCCTAAGAGACAGGGAGGTGGCTACAGCTGAAAGCTCTAGATTCTTTGAAATCAAAGTTCCATGCTGGGCTCCATCTGATGATGACAACCATGTGTGAGGACTGACATCCTGCTGTCCTGAGAGAATACCTGTTACAGGTAACAATTCTGCTTTACCTGGAACCAGACCATGTTCCCTCAGAGGTAGATATCCTAGATGTGTTTCAGGAACATGAAATCAACTTTGATGAAAACCTGGTATATCTTCTAGACTATAAAGATTCTCACACTGTTGAACTATTTGTGGACTAGGACACAACAGAAATTGCTAACTAAAATTATGATTCCAGAGATAAAGATATTTTGCAAACTATGTTCTGACTTATGCATTACCCATCCTAGCCACAATGTCAGTTATCCAACTGATATTCTCAGTCCTCATTTTTATGAGAGTAAGGGCCCTAGTAAGATGCAGAAAGGGAAACTCTCACTGTAAGGCCACGCACCTGCGTGACATCCCACCACCCAAGTCTCTGGAACTGTAGCATAGCTTAACTTACTTGCATGTTGCTGCTGAAATAATTAATTAGGAATATGAGTTCAGAGTTACAGAATTAATCTTAACCCATTATGTCCCAGTGCCCTATTTAGAGGACAGACTCTTAAAAAATTTGGGACTTAATAGGTTAATGATTATACTTCGTCACATTTAGATTAAGAGTAAGTAGGTTTGCATATACATAAACACACACCTATTCTACCTCAAGTCTAAGATTTATGCACACTGTGTGAGAACTACAGTATTTCTTTATATCTTATGCTTTCATATTTTCTATTAATATTATCAATTTATTATCTTTAATTATTCCATTATTACTCTTCAGTACCATACTCCAGCGATGTAATTGCTGAATACCTCCCCAGCACCCTAGCCACTCTAGACCTCAAAGATCCTAACACCGCCTTCAACTCCTGGATGGACATCAACGCAGAAATCGCCAAAACTCACTGCCCCATCATATCCAAAACTATCCCCAACAGCAACACCCACAAAACTCCATGGTACACCCCTGAACTAAAAAATACCAAAAGACTCCTTCGTCAAGCTGAAAAAACCTGGAGAAGAACTCCCACTCCTCATCACCTCGACAGATACCGAACACTCCTCTACATTTACAGAACTGACACCGACAAAGCCAAGCATGAATTCTACGTGAAAAAAATTCATCAACATCAACACAACCCCAGAGCACTATTTAATTTCATCGCCAAACTAACTCAACCTAACCACATTACTCCATCCTCAGACGGCAACACAAAGACCTGCGATGAACTTGCCCATTTCTTCTCTGAGAAAATCACCAAACTCATAGCTCCCAAACTCCACATAAACGAAGATCCACCAACTCCATCCAACGAACCACCAACCATCTGGACCAACTTTGAGCCCATTGCATCAACCGAAGTAAAGAAGATCATCCAGAAAATCAACCCACCTCACACCCCATTGACACAATCCCAGTCAAGACCCTCAAACTCATCCCTGACATCATCACCAAACCCGTTGCAGACATAATAAACACCTCACTTGAACAAGGCATCTTCCTGGAAGCACTTAAATGTGCCATAATTAAACCCATCCTCAAAAAACCACACCTCAACCCATCCGACCTCTCCAACTACAGACCTATCTCAAATCTCTCCTTCATATCCAAGATCATCGAGAAACACGTGAATCTCCAACTATCCGAGCACCTAGAAAATCATAACATCCTTTTCCCCAACCAACATGGCTTCAGAAAATCCCTAAGCACCGAGACTCTCCTCATATCACTCACAGACACAGCACTAAGAGGCATCGATGCTGGTCACTCCTACCTTCTCATCCTTCTGGACATCTCCGCCGCCTTCGACACCGTGAACCATGACATACTCTTGACACGACTGGTGGAGATCGGCCTAAGCGAAAACACCCTCAATTGGTTCCACTCATATCTATCCAACAGATCCTACAAAGTTCACCTCAACAACTGCGAATCAGAACAATACCCACTCCCCCACAGAGTTCCACAAGGATCATCCCTCTCATCAACCCTGTTCAATATATACATGCTCCCGCTCTGTAAATTCCTCTCCAGCATGAACCTCGTCTTCTACACCTACGCAGACGATGTCCAGATTTTGCTCCCCATCAAAGAAAGCTTAACCAACACCATTGCACTCTGGGACACCCTCACCACACAAATAAAGAACCTCCTCTCGCAGATATCCCTCACCCTCAACTACAAGAAAACTGTAGGGATGTGAATCGTTTTTTGACGATTTAAAATATCGTCCGATATATTTTAAATCGTCAAAAATCGTTAGAGGCGATATTTAATAGGAATTCCCCTGATTTATCGTCAAAAATCGTAAATCGGGGGAAGGGGGAGGGGAAGGGGAGCAAATCGTGTTGCCGTACGGCCGGCGCCATTTTGCTGTACGGCAATATGGCCGGCGCCATTTTAAGCAAAATGGCACCGGCCATATTGCCGTACAGCAAAATGGCGCCGGCCGTACGGCAACACGATTCGAGTTCAGGAGGTCGTTCCTGGACTCCCGCTGGACTTTTGGCAAGTCTTGTGGGGGTCAGGAGGCCCCCCCAAGCTGGCCAAAAGTCCCTGGGGGTCCAGCGGGGGTCCGGGAGTGATCTCCTACGCTCGTGACGTCGGGGAACAGAAACCAAAATGGTGCCGGCGCTACCTTTGCCCTGTCATATGACAGGGCAAAGGTAGCGCCGGCGCCATTTTCTATCAACGCGCCCGATGCCCGAGAGTGGAAGATCACAACGGGACCCCCCCTCTGGACCCCAGGTAATTTAAGACATTTTGGGGGGGTTCGGGAGGGTGGGGGATTTATTTTAAAGGGTCGGGGTGGGGTTTAGGGATGTTTTAGTGTGCCGGTTTTCCCGCCCTCCCCCGATTTATGATTTACACGATATTTAAAAACACAAAACCGCGACGATTCGATTCCCTCCCCCCCCCCAGCCGAAATCGATCATTAAGACGATCGATCACACGATACACATCTCTAGAAAACTGAAATTCTACACATATCAAACAACCCCCCCACCAAAACCAACAAAGACTTCTCCTCCAGCCAACCAGATACCCCCCTCACCAACGAGGTCAGAGATCTCGGCATCACCCTGGACTCTGAGCTCAACATGAAAAAACACATCAGCATGACAATCAAAGAGGGCTTCTACAAACTACAAATCCCCAAAAAACTCAAACCACTACTTTTCCACAATGATTACCACACAGTACTTCAATCCCTCATACTATCCAAGTTGGATTACTGTAACTCCCTCCTCCTCGGACTGCCCGCCTCCACCTTAAAACCCCTACATCTGCTCCAAAATGCAGCAGCCAGATCTCTCACAAACATCAACCGTTCCGAACACATCACCCCAATACTAAAAGAACTCCACTGGCTCCCCATATCACACAGATCACAATACAAAATTCTCACCATACTTCACAAAACCATCAACAACCAAAACATCAAGTGGGCCAATTACCCTCCCCATCGACAACACAGCCACAAGAACCTGCGATCTCAAAACACGGGCCTACTCATAATACCCCACACTAAACTAGCACGCCTCTCCTCCACCAGACAACGCATTTTCTCTGTAGCGGGCCCCACCCTTTGGGAGAAACTTCCCCCCCATCTCAGACTGGAACTCTCCATCCACTCATTCAAAAAGAAACTGAAAACATGGCTATTCCTCAAAGCCTACCAACACACAACTTAAACCTCCCCCCTCCCCCCACCTCAAAGCCTACCTACATTCAACCTAAACCCCACCCCTCCCCCCGTCCCCTCCCTGCACCCCTCCATATCCTTATAGCTCACACCTAAACCATGAACTTCCCTCTTTGCAGAGTTACTCCTTAATCTCTCTTTTTGCAAACATTTTACATCCGGCCTCCTTCATTGAGACCCTCCACTACAATAACCTTTTTTTAACATCTATCATTATTCTTGTTAAATGTTATATTTGTTAGAAATTCTCCCTCTATGGTTAATGCGAAGATAAGTTACAATGTTACACTGTTTTAATGTAAAATAGTACAACCCCTAGTCATACTATTTCTGATGTTTTGATGTGAACTGATGTGATGTACGCCAATGAATGTTGGTATATAAAAGTAATAAATAAATAAATATTCATTACTAATCCATTTGTTATTCCTTTACTCCCTTTCATTATTACTACTATTGTAATTCATTATTAGTATTATTATTCTGTTATTGTTGCATTATTATTATTATTGCCTCATTATGATGATGTCATCATTGGGCATACATGCCATTGGCTGAGATTGCTCAGTAGTCTGGTATTTAGGCTTAAGCAGTAATGAGCTCCCTTGTGAATTCATCCCAGCTTAAGGAGGGAGGAATGTAGGAAGATACCATAGGTTTTACTACTGTATGCAAAACAGTTATACTGAATCCACAAAATGGATGTTGACCTCACATGATGGACACTGACATGTATTTCAGCAGAAATAAAAAGATGAGGAACTTTGGCTAGAATATCAATATGTACTAAGTTATCTGATCTGTCTGTTTAACTAAGGAATACAGCTTCTCTCTGTAAACACTGACCTAAGAAGCAGCCCAGGTGTATGTGTCAGTGACAGGTCCCAAACGTGCCTGGAAACTAGAACAGCCAATCCAAGAAGAACAAGCTTATCAGGCAGGTGAACTGCTGTGACAGGATCAGATCTCTGGTCCAAATGTCACAGGATCATGATCATGCACCCTGGTCAGGAGTTGCCATGCAGCAGGAGCAGTCAAGTGCCAGAAGGGGGCTCCAGCTGTCCAAAATGAAGAAAAAAACCCTTTTTTAATGCTCCTGTTTGACTATACATGAGCTCTTATATATGCCTATTTAACAGGAAGGATGGAAGAGGGATCAAGAAGGTGGCTGGTGGAAGGACTTCATTCATATCAGTAAAAGTCAAGGGTTGAGACATCACCCCTGCCTCTCCCTGCAATGAAGAAGAGCTCCTGTGTCCTGGTAGGCTGCATATATGAAAGTCCTGTCTGTTACTTGGCTGCTCGTGTCGAACTTGTCTTAACTTCTCCAGGGGTTAGACAAGCTTCCTTAGTCCTGCAAGTGACAAGAGCCAAGAACACATGCTCTCTTTGGCAGAGACTGCCTCTGAGATCTCCAGTCTCAGAGACTGAAGGTAATTGCCTAAACTTATAGGGGTAGTTAGCAAGCTATGTTTTATTAATACACCTTAAGCAAGTCAAAGTTTCTGACATGTTTGCCCTGCGTTCACTAATGATGCAAAATTTTACTCTCTATAAGCCTATGCTGTGAAGGACAATAGAGGCATGTGTTGTCTACTTATTCTGATTAGTAAGCCTGAAACGTCTGATCTAAAAGTCTGATTCTGAGACCAACAGTGTTCTTCCTGAACTGCTTGGATTGCATATACAAAAGGTAATAAGTGGTCAGTTTCTATAGTGCTTCCCCTCCCCCAGAGACAGAGAGAGACAAGAGGGGGGAGGAAGCAGGCATCAATCCATAGGTTATAGAATACCTTATTTTCCTATAACTTTGCATTTCTTGCCATTAAATCCCAACTGCAAAACTTTCAACAACTCCTCAAGCTTTCCTAGGTTAGGAAGGGCTTGATTAGGCAGCAGAGTGGCTCTTCTTTGCTCTCCAGTGTCTGCTGCAGCCTCACTCCTCCCTTCCTGTTTTCTGCACTCTTCCTGAAAGGGAATGGGCTGGAGCAGGAAGCAGATGGTTGTTCTCTGCTGCTTGTGAGTTGCTGTCCACTATTAGTTCAGAGAGCCCATGCTTAACAACACTCCTGTTGGAGCTTTCCAGTGTTTCCCCATGCACCAGGAAATTTATGCAGGTATGCAGCCTTGCATCAAGGTAGTTCTCAATTCTGTCTTACAACAGTGCAGGAGAGAATATTGGAAGTGCTCAAATATCCAGAGCTGATGCCTATGCCCTAACCCAGAAGTCCTCAAACCTTTGGTAAGAAAGGCTACATAGTAAATTTCAAATAATCAAGATGGCTGAGGGAGCCCTCCTTTTTTCCTTTATTAGCTCCCAAGGTGTATGTGGGTGTGTATGTGACACACCTTCTCCCTTCCCCTCATTGTGACCCTTCCCTTTTCTCATATTCCATTCCCTCCTTTCTATCCTCTATCCTACCCCCTCACGTCATTGACCCCTCTCATTCACTCGTCTTCTCACTAACTCCCTTTCCTTCCCTCTCATTCATTCTGCTCCATTCTCATTCCATCTCCTCCTTTTCCTTACTTATCTCCTTTCATTCACCCCCTTTCACTTTCTCCCCTCAGGACTCTTCACTCACTCACCCATTTTCCTTATGCTAGTGGAACCTGGCCTCCCTACTAATGGCTATCTTCAGTGCCATGGTCCAAGTACCTCTTTTCCCACTGGTAGGGCCTGGGAATCTCTGCCAGTCTTTTTGCTGCCATTATGGGTAAAAAAAAAAATAAATCCTTCCTCCACAGGTCAAATCCAGCTGCACAAAGAAAACATGGCAGACTAGTCAGATGACTTCTGTAGGTTGGTTCTGGCCAATAGGCCGTAGTTTGAAGTCCCCTACCATAACCTGTTAAATAAATCCCATGTTTGCTCTGGGAAAATAGGAATTTTTGTACTGGAATACTTATACCTGAGAACATTTAAGCTGTGGTCACCCTGAGCTTACTGTTGATTAGCTGGTGGGGGAAGAATAAGATGTATCAGCTTTTTCTCTTCCATCACTAAGCTTTTCTAATCCACACTTTCTCTCCCTCCACCCCTTACATACCCACCCAGTACCACTATTTTCCCCCTTCCAGGGATGACCCAATATTCTTACTCTTTCTCGCACCCTGACCCCAGTTCTCTCCTTGCTTTCACCCCCATATAAGTCACAGCACCCAGACTTTGGAATCTTCATATTACCCTCAGCTGAGTGAGTCTCAAATCTTGGAATTACAGTTGCAGACTGAGTTGTGTGTGTTGCAGACACCTTATTTTCAGTTTCTCCACTACATGTTGCCTGCAATGTCTGCTCCAGAATATAACCCCTCCTCTTCTGTTCTCTGTAGGCTTACAGGCCAATACAATACCATGCACTGGCCACAGCACATGGCTCAACACACGATTGGACATGTGTTTTGGATGCATGTTTATTTTTATTTATTTATTTAGATTTATATTCCGCTTTTTGCACTTTTTTCAACACTTTAAAGTGGATTACATTCAGGTACTGTAGGTATTTCCCTGTCCCCAGAGGGTTTACAATCTAAGTTTGTCCATAACCCCTGATGCAAAATGGGGGTTATCGTGCCGAAAACATGCATCCAATCAAGCGTGTAGATAATAGCGTTCATCACATGTAAATTCATGTTGATGAGGTTATTACCTATTTTCCCTGATGAAAAAAAATATGTACGCCCAATGCGCACATTTTAACCCACAAAACTGAATGCCCCCCAAAAAAGCAGTATTTTCTGCTTTTCCATTCATTTTTTTGGTTCCTCTGACTTAATATCAGTGCAATATTAAGTCAAAGGAACCGAAATAGAATAATAATAAAAAACAAAAGTGTGCCAGCGGTCAGGTTAGGAAAAAGGACACTCAATTAAGGAACATCCATTTTCCTAACCCATGGCTGTGTGCAGGTTAGGAAAATGGATGCTCATAAAATCAAGCATCCATTTTCGTAACCAGCTGACAGCCACCTCTCCTGGGTACCTGCTGCTGAGAGATGCAAGGGGCGCACAGTTTTCCCTAGCTCCTCCTTTTTACCATGGCACCTGATTTAAATGTTAAATCAGGCGCCCAGAAGAGATGGATTGGCACATGTTAAAGGAGTGGGTGCTCAGTCACGAGCACCCGTTTAACGCATGCCGATATTGCATTGGCCTGTCACTGAGGAAAGGGAGTGGCTGGAGCTGTAAACAGGCCCAGAGCTTTCTAGTATTTCTATGGAGACCTGGCAATTCATGCAAATTCCCTCCCTGCATGAAATCTGGAAAGTTCCTAGTTACGGGAATATCATGGAATGTGTTTACTATTTAGGGAGACAGTTAACTCTGTATTAAGGTCAAAAGATCCCAACACTTCCCTTTTGTTAGTAGGATTTATTTTCTGCTGTTTGGTTGCTTCAGAAACTGAGATACAGCAAAATAATTCTTGTTGTTTGTATGATTCCCTCTTGTCTGAGTTTTTACTCTGACTTGTGTGATCTTTCTATAGCTGTGGCTCAAGCAATACCTTGTACAGAACACTTGGATTGGTTTGAATGACATGGTTGAAGAATCAATCAGAGTCTGGCCTGACGGAACACCCTTAAATCCGGTTTTAAACACGTAAGAATATATGACTCACCTATGACTTTGGTAATGTGCTGCTCCTGACAGAGATAGTAGATGACGCCATGTCACCTAGGACAGAGTGAGCTAGTCTTGGTTTTGGTCCACTGCATGCATGAAGATATAGCCCTGAGAGGCTATGCTTTACATCAGTTCCCTCAGTTTTATTTCAAAATTTTTATTTTCATTAGCATATCCTTAGAAAAGTCCCTATTCAGCCTCATCTGGCTGCCTGTGTTAAATGGATAAGATTATCCAGCTTACTTGGCTGAGGTATTCAGTGGTGCAACTGTACCATTGAATATGCTTGGCTATCTTAAAGTTAGATGGATAAGTTTATCTAGCTAACTTTAGGACAACTGAAAAACAGTCCTAAATTTATCTGGACAAGACTGAAAATTGGCACTTTCTGTTCATACCCCAGATCAGTCCAGACAAGTGGGTATTACATCCCAACCAGCAGATGGAGGCAGAGAAAATAATTTTGAGACATTGCTACATAACCGAGAGAGCCACCTGCAGTCCTCAGTATTTCTCTATCTCCAGCAGATGGTAGAGATGCAGATCCTGCAGTCTGGAGTTCAAGAAAAGAGGATTAGCTCCCTGAGGTGCTAGGTGCCTTCGTGGACTATCCCTCATAAGGAGATGGGTGAGCAGGGGGTTGATTATTCCTGGTGGTCTCGACCCCAAGCAACCAGAAGGCTGAAAGCCAGGGGTCCTGGTTCCCTTAGCCATTCTGTGGTCCCCTCACTGGTGCCTGCCAGTGGACACAGGGAAGTACCCTTTTTTATTTTCTTTAAAGATGGCCGCCGCCATCTTTAAAGATGGGCGCCACCATCTTTAAAGGTGGCCGCCGCCGTATTTAAAGATGGCCGCCATCGTCATAAAGATGGCCGCCGCCGTCGTAAAGAAGGCGCCGGCCATCCAGTGCTCCTACCATGTGACAGGAGCCAGCCAATGGCATGGATACCCTGTCATATGGTAAGGGCAAAGGGCCATCGGCGCCATCTTTATGAGTGGCAGCCGACGGCCTGAGAACAGGAGATCGCTCCCGGGACCACCACTAGACCACCAGGTATGTTTTGGGGGGCTCGGGAGGGTGGGGGAAGCTAAGTGGTCATTTTTAAAGGGTCGGGTGGGTTTTTTTTTTATCGAGCCATCGGCACCATTTTTGAGTGGCAGCCAAAATAGCGCCGATGGCCCGAGAGCGGGAGATCGGTCCCCGCGCCCCCACTGGACCACCAGGTAATCGTAAAATGTTTGGGGGGGGGGGTTCGGGAAGGTGGGGGAAGGTAAGGGGTTAATTTTAAAGGGTCGGGCCTCACTACAAAAAAAATAACGATGTGAATCGGAACCAATTCCGATTCACATCACCCACATCACCCACGATCAGATTTTTTTCCCCCTCTAGCCGAACCTGATCGTTAAGACGATCGGGCACACGATTCACATCTCTACTGTTAGCACATACACAGTAGGTAATTTTCCAAGGAAACCTAAATTTTAGCTGGCTAGATTTAGGGTGAAACTTGTATGTATTTCTGCATAAGTGGACTGTCCTATATACAATAGAGCATGCAGCTCGAGTAGCATTTACTAACACTTTCCCCTGATTCTATTTTGTGTCAGGTGGCTCATTCCTTCTGCACCTTCACTGACTGCTGCTTTAGATTGTGTGTTTATGATGCCCAGCGGATTCTGGCAGGATTCTGACTGCAATCAGAAATTACCCTGGGTGTGCGAATCTCCACAGAGAAACGGTAAGGAATAGAATCCTTCTGTGTGTAATGTTGAATAACACACTCAGAGAATGCACTAAAGTAGAACTATTTTAGTATTTTGCTCTGCTATCTGGTACACTGTACACACAAACACACACACACACAGAAAAAGCAAAGAACGGTATAATATGTGTATGAATACACATCTGTATACTAATAATAAATACAGTAACAAATTAAATTAATCCACAAAGTGGCTCCCTGTACCTGTAGTGATGACTGGCACAGACTGCTCTTTTGTGGATGTATTGACTCTTGTACACACACAGACCCCGATACAGAATTAAAACAGCCTCTCTATGTTGGGTACTGAGGCACAGCTAGTAGCGCTGGTACTAAACTGGTTCACATAACAACAGGTTTAAAATTTAATAAATCACTGTAAACAGAGCCACTGCCAGGTAGCCTCCTACCTTCCCCCATGAGAGGAGAAGAGAATGATGGAAAAGACTAACCTTCCTGTAGGTCTGTGGCAGATTAATACAGTGTGACAGCAGCTAAAAGGATTAGAAAAGATGGAATGCTTCTAATGTTGACCAAAAGCACTATTGATACAGAGGTCTGCAGTAAAATACAGCAAAGCACTATGAATCCTCAACGAGAGAGAGATCCAAATGGAAGCTGTAACAGTCTGGGAATGCTATAAGAAGAACAGCTTCCCTCTGATATGTTCCCTTGCTTTTCAGTCTGGTTTCCTTGACAACAGATCCTGGTTCTTCTCTGACCTCACACATGAGTCATAGGCATCAGGGCTGTTTCCTATGGAAAATCCATGGGAAATGAATGAAAAAAAATGACATGTTTCATTTGTGGGACTTGCACATTCATTTTTGGGGCAAACAAATACATTCATTGCACATTAGCCATTCATTTCAAATGAATGCACATCCCTAACTAGCAGGTCTAGACTTAGTCGATTAACTTATCTGTCTAAGTGTCAATATTACTACTTAACTTGATAAGTTATCTAGTTAAGTAGCACTGCCCCGATCCGCCCATTGCCTGCCTACTTTTTCTCCGGCTATCTAGCAGCCGCTGAATTTAGCCGGACATTCACTGGTTGCTAGATAGCCGGATAAGTATTACTTATCTGGCTATTTCCCATTTGAATATCCACCTCCATGTATTTTTGCCCCTGCAGTAAAATACCATAGTGAAAAATGCCATGGTTTAGGTCCTCTGCAGTTGGATAGTTCAATGGTGGCTCCACAGTCCAGGGCTGCATCAGTAGCCGACACAACCCCAGTTAATCCAAAACCCCAGAGGTCTCTTCAGGCCCCTTGTCCTACACCAGGAAAGTGTTCAAAGTAAAAAAAAAAAAAAAAAAAAGGACAAAAAATTGAAAGTAAAGGCATGACCCTGCTCCTCCCAAACTCATTCCATTGACCTCCCCCTCCCCCACTAGACAGCCAGGGCTTCAGCATTAAGGTCCAAGTTGGTCAGGGGCAGAATGGGATAGGATGGGGCAAGCTCTGTGGGGGGTTTAAATCAAAAGGAGAGGGATAGGGGAGGAGGCAACGGAATGTGCCAGCCACCACCCCTTTATAATTAATGTTTTACCTTTTTTTTTAGAGATGTGAATCGTGTGCCAGATCGTCTTAACGATCAGATTCGGCTGCGGGGGGGGGGGGGAATCTGATCGTTAAGATATGTGAATTGGAATCGTTTCCGATTCCAATTCACATCGCATCATATGGCGCCGGCCATCTTTACTCATCAGCTGCTGATGAGTAAAGATGGCCAGCGCCATCTTTAAAGATGGTGCCGGCCATCCAGTGCTCCTACCATGTGACAGGGGCCGGCCAATGGCACTGATACCCTGTCACATGGTAAGGGCAAAGGGGCATCGGCACCATTTTTTTTTTTAGAACAGCTGATGCCTGGGAATGGGAAATCTCTCCCCGAGGCCCCCCTGGATCTCTCCTCTCCCCGAGGCCCCCCTGGACCACCAGGTAATTTTAAAAGGTTTTGGGGGGGTCGGAAGGGTGGGGTCGATTTAAAGGGTCGGGTGGTTTGGTTTTTTTTAGCGGCGCGGGCCTCCCTAAAAAAGAAGGGTCGGGAGGGTGGGGGAGGCTAAGGGGGGGTCGATTTAAAGGGTCGGGTGGGTTTTTTATTTTATCGGGCCACCGGCGCCATTTTAATTAGTGGCAACCAAAATGGCGTAGATGGCCTGAGAGCGGGAGACTGCGCCAGGACCCCCCCCCCCCCACTGGACCACCAGGCAATTTAACATTTTGGGGGGGTTCGGGAGGGTGGGGGAGGGTAAGGAATTGGTTTTAAAGGGTCGGGGTGGGTTTAGGGGTTGTTTTGGTGTGCCGGTTTTCCCGCCCTCCCCCAAATAATTCCCGTGCCCTATTTAACGATACAATACAAATGCCCCTGACGATAAATCGGGGGCATTTGTATTGTATCGTGCACTCTAACGATTTAGGACGATTTAAAAATTATCATCAGATAATTTTAATCGTTCAAAAACGATTCACATCCCTACCTTTTTTACTTTCACCACCTCTAGGGGCAGCTGAGGAGGGATGGAATAGGGATCTCAAGAGATTTCTGGGGGGTTTTGGACACTTGGAGTTGTCAGGCTGCTTGGGCCCTTTAAGAAGAGTGCTTCAGGACCATCAGGATGTGCATTGTACATTGCAAGTGAGGCAAGCCAAGTTATTTGATTTACAGCATTTTCATTAAAGAGGCAGGTGGCACCTTATAGATCAGTGGTTCCTAACCCTGTCCTGGGAATCCCCCAACCAGTCGGGTTTTCAGGATATCCACAATGAATATGTATGAGAGAAAATTTGCATGTTATGGAGGCAGTGCATGCAAATGTTCTCTCATGCATATTCATTGTGGATATCCTGAAAACCAGACTGGCTGGGGAGTCCCCAGGACAGGGTTGGGAACCACTGTTATAGACTAACCAATTTATGGAATCATAAGCATTTGAGGACAGTCTACTTTGCTGAACGCCTAACACAGCTTTGTAAATGACTCTCTTAGATAGTAAGTCTTCAGGGAGCAGGAAAATAATCGGAATGTAATTTATTTTAAAGTGTCAGACTGGTCACAAAACATGAAATATAAATAAAAAAATTTATAGAATTAAACTATTGAACATGTTGGCAGATAATGTGGTTAAGGCTAATAGTGTAACAGAGTGGTAGAACAGTTTGGACAAGTTTCTGAATGACAGGTTCATAAATAATTATTATCCATATTGACTTTGATTTCTCCACTTCTTAATCTTGGGGAAAGCAATATGAAACAGACTTTTATACTGAGATTTGATGGGTACTTCCAGGCGACCAGACTGGCCACTGTCAGAGATTCTGGGTTTTATCATATTATGGTAATTAATAAGCAATCATAGCTTGTGATCTATCTAATGTTTGGGTACTTGCCAGGTACTTGTGACTTGGATTCGCCACTGTTGGACACAGGATACTGGGCTTGATGGATCCTTGGTCTGACCCAGTATGGCATATCTTATGTTCTCATGTTCTTATGGTGGATCACTGATCTGACCCTGGATGGAATTTCTTATGCTCTTATTATTCACTACAATACCAGAATTCATAGTGGGTGACTTCTATATTTCCTGTTGGTAATTGACTTTGTTTCTTGCTTTTTTAGCAATATATACTGAGTTTAAAGGGAAATATCTTTATGGAGTATTGACGATTGATGTCAGCTATTCTAAACTTCAGACAGCTCAGCTGCACTGCACCAACCTGGGCAGGGTCTGTAATGCTGTTGTTTTCAAGCTGGGCTTTTATTACC
Source organism: Rhinatrema bivittatum (assembly GCF_901001135.1). Lineage (NCBI taxonomy): Eukaryota > Metazoa > Chordata > Amphibia > Gymnophiona > Rhinatrematidae > Rhinatrema > Rhinatrema bivittatum. The sequence continues at coordinate 158,306,281 of NC_042622.1, read as the reverse complement.
TCTACATGGGAGTGTACTTGGCAAACCTGGAAGATCCTACAGTTGACAACAAAGCTACTACTCACATGAAAAGAAGTACGTTTTTAATTTATTTTAATATTTTAGAAGATCTTATTTAGAGTTATGCCTGTATCTATTGGTAGGAATACAGAGCTCAGCTTTATTACTCTGGCATACAGTTCCACCTGCTGCTGCTGTTAGAAATGGAGATTGCAAAATCTTTTATTTAATCTTATGGGACAAGAGCTTCAATGTAATATTGGGCTTTAAGCTATGTGCATATGTTAGCACACAGATCTGCACATATTTTGTGTGTAGAACTATACTCCTGAAGTAGTAAGGAGTTTTATGCTTAAAAGATGTGCATACAACCTGTGAAAAAATGTAAACACAGATTAGTGCTCCTCCATGCAAATTCCATGGGGCAAGCTGTTACTTGCCCCATGCTGAGCGGTGCATGGGCTTAACTCATGTTTTCTTACTACTGGAAATTTAATTCCTGGTCAGAGTTGGAGTAAGGTTTCTGGGGCTAGTGTTAGTTAACCTGGAATTTGTGGTGTTGGGATCCTGTATTTGGCATTTATGTCCATAAAACATGGACATTTAACATATATAAATCAATTTGTACTCTTAACTCACATTTTATGTGCACAGCTGTTAGGAGAACACATTTTTTATGTCAGTAAGCAAGCTGAATTAGCCATGACCTGTGAGTGACGTTATCCAGTGGCACTGAACGGTAGAGATGTGAATCGTGTGATCGATCGTCTTAACGATCGATTTCGGCTGGGGGGGGGAGGGAATCGGATCATCGCGGTTTTGTTTTTGTAAATATCATGTAAATCGTAAATCGGGGGAGGGCGGGAAAACTGGCACACTAAAACATCCCTAAAACCCACCCCGACCCTTTAAAATAAATCCCCCACCCTCCCGAACCCCCCCAAAATGCCTTAAATTACCTGGGGTCCAGAGCGGGGGTCCCGTGTGATCTTTTACTCTCGGGCCTGCGGTGCGTTGTAGAAATGGCGCCGGCCCTACCTTTGCCCTGTCATATGACAGGACAAAGGTAGCGCCGGCGCCATTTTGTTTTTTGTCCCCCGACGTCAGGAGTGTAGGAGATCGCTCCTGGACCCCCGCTGGACCCCCAGGGACTTTTGGCCAGCTTGGGGAGGCCTCCTGACCCCCACAAGACTTGCCAAAAGTCCAGCGGGGGTCTGGGAGCGACCTCCTGCACTCGAATCGTTTTGCCGTACGGCGGCGCCATTTTGCGCAAAATGGTGCCGGCCGTATGGCAACACGATTCGACTGCAGGAGGTCGTTCCGGACACCCGCTGGACTTTTGGCAAGTCTTGTGGGGGTCAGGAGGCCTCCCCAAGCTGGCCAAAAGTCCCTGGGGGTCCAGCGGGGGTCCGGGAGTGATCTCCTACGCTCCTGACGTCGTTTTGCCGTACAAAATGGCGCCGGCCATACGCCGTATGGCCAGCGCCATTTTGTACGGCAAAACGATTTGAGTGCAGGAGGTCGCTCCCGGACCCCCGCTGGACTTTTGGCAAGTCTTGTGGGGGTCAGGAGGCCCCCCCAAGCTGGCCAAAAGTCCCTGGGGGTCCAGCGGGGATTCGGGAGCGATCTCCTACGTTCCTGACGTTGGGGGACAAAAAACAAAATGGCGCCGGCGCTACCTTTGCCCTGTCATATGACAGGGCAAAGGTAGCGCCGGCGCCATTTCTACAACGCACCGCAGGCCCGAGAGTAAAAGATCACACCGGGACCCCCACTCTGGACACCAGGTAATTTAAGGCATTTTGGGGGGGTTCGGGAGGGTGGGGGATTTATTTTAAAGGGTCAGGGTGGGTTTTAGGGTTGTTTTAGTGTGCCGGTTTTTCCGCCCTCCCCCTTCCCCCGATTTACGATTTTTGACAATAAATCAGGGGAATTCCTATTGTATCACACTTCTAACGATTTTTGACGATTTAAAATATATCGGACGATATTTTAAATCGTCAAAAAACGATTCACATCCCTACTGAACGGACTTGTATCTCCAAGCTGGTAGAACTTTTAGCTGTACTGAGCATGTGTAGGAGTTCCTGTGCTGGTGTTGTTTCAAGAGCCTCCTCAGGATGCTTTTGTCCAAGCATATCCCAGACATGATTTCAGTCTTTCCAGATATCTTTTCCTAGAATCCTTTAAAATTTAGTTTCTTTTTCTTCAGTTTCTTCACTTTTAGTTAGTTGTCTTGCTGCTCTGCAGTACCCATAACACAGGGGTGGGCAATTAATTTTCCCATGGGGCCGCATGAGAAATTGGGATGGTTTTAGAGGGCTGGACTAATATAATTAACTCAGTTCTCAATAGCCCTACTTATGAAAAGACAGCAGTTTACCACCAATGTATGTCCTCTGAGAAAACACAACAAATAAGACCGATACAAACGCTTACATGCTAGCAAAATATCTCATCTCGGTAACAGACACAGAACCGACCTAACATACTCCCAGGATCTGTAGTAATGCACATAAACTAATCCGCACACAGTTACACCTGTATTATGGAATACACTCAAACAGGAGCAACCCTATCTATGAAAAGGCAACACTACAAATATTACATCAGACCCTAAACACCAATACACCTCTTATTAGGAAAACAGAACTAACAAGCAGCTATAGATCCCCAAACAGAAATAATTGTAAAACTATACTAATAAGCAGAATAAATGTTTCTAAACAGCTATGAACAGAATAACATCCAACAATTAAAAACTCATAAAAACTATTAAACATTCTCCAAACACCAATAAAATATTTCAAAAAAGCAGACATCATACAATTAAAATGGCAGTCAAGAAAAATAAACTTAAAGCCACCTTTACTTACCCCCTCCAGCAGCTCTCCTACTCCCCTTCCCTGCAGGCCATGGCACACACCAGAAGCAGCAGTAGAAGCTAAGCTCTTACTTATGGTCCTCTTCCTTAGTGCCCATGTCTCTCACACACACACCATACCAGTCATGCCCCCATGACCAGTTTCTGTCTCTCACACACCAATCATCTCCCAAACAGTCTTTGGCACACACACACCAGTCACCTTCCTGAACAGTTTCTCTCATGCCATACACACACACACACACACACACACAGGCTTCCCACTCCCGTGTTCTACTTGCATATATGGTCTTCTCACTCTCATAATCACTTTCTCTGTCTCTCTCTCTCACACACACACACACTCACTCACCAGTCTCTCACTCCCATGCTTGTTCTCTCCACATGCACAGGCTTCTCATTCCCAAAATCACTTTCTTTCTCTCTCTCACACACACACACACCAGTCTCTCACTCCCATGTTCTCTTTCAGATATACCGGCTTCTCCCTCCCATGATGTGTCTCACACACACCCGGGTTTCTCACTCCCATGCTCACTCTTCACATGCACAGGCTTCTCATTCCCATAATCACTTTTTCTCTCTCTCTCTCTCTCACACACACACACACACACACCAGTCACCTGATCTCACTCATGCATACACACACACACAGGCTTCCCACTCCCAAGTTCTCTTTCAGATATACAGGCTTCTCCCTCCCATGCTGTGTCTCACACACACCCAGGTTTCTCACTCTCATGCTCACTCTCTTCACATGCACAGGCTTCTCATTCCCATAATCACTTTCTCTCTGTTACACACACACCAGTCTCTCTCATTTCCATGCTCACTCTCCACGTGCACAGGCTTCTCATTCCCTGAATCACATTCTCTCACATTCACACACACCAGTCTTTTTCTCTCACACACACAGTCACCTTACCAAGCAGTCTCTCTCTCTCATGCATGCACACTCACCCAGGTTTCTCACTCCCACAACTCCAGGCTTCTTATGCTCATGCTTTCCCACATACCCAGACTTCTCACTTCCATGCTTTTTCTCACACACACACACACACACATCAGTCACCTCCCTGACTAATGCCTCACACTCTCACATACACATCAGTCATCTCCCTGAGCAATCACTTTCATTGTCTCTCACATACACACACACACATCAGCTCTCTGACCACTCAATCACACACAGGCTGGCTGGCTGCTTCTCACTCTCTCTTACTCACTTCCTCTTCCCCCTACATATGTCACGGAGTTTTTTGCCGGTCCGCGGCGCGCGCTCCCGGTCTCTCCCGCTGCCGTTGCCGCTGGGCTGTCAGCACGTTCAAGCCCAGTGGAAACGGCAGCGGTGTTGGAAGAAGCTATGGCACCCGCGGCTGGCCTTTTCTTCTTCCCGCGCCTGCCCCCCCCCTCCCGTGACCCGAAACAGGAAGTGATACAGGGAGCGGTGCGCGGGAAGGAGAAAGAGCCGTGCCGCGTCGGCTGCAGCATCGGTCCCCGAGCAATTGAACCAGCCGGCAATCGAGAAAGGAGTCAGCAGCATGAGCCCCCGCAGGCCAAGAAAGAAGAATCCCTTCGGCCGCGGGAGGCTCATGCTGCTGACTCTCTTCTCGATTGCCGGCTGGTTCAATTGCTCGGGGGCCGATGCTGCAGCCGACGCGGCACGGCTCTTTCTCCTTCCCGCGCACCGCTCCCTGTATCACTTCCTGTTTCGGGTCACGGGAGGGGGGGGGCAGGCGCGGGAAGAAGAAAAGGCCAGCCGCGGGTGCCATAGCTTCTTCCAACACCGCTGCCGTTTCCACTGGGCTTGAATGTGAGACAGCCCAGCGGCAACGGCAGCGGGAGAGACCGGGAGCGTGTGCCGCGGACCGGCAAAAAACTCCGTGACATATGTAGGAAAGAAACTCGAGCGAAGGCACGCTGTCCGATTGGCCGGTACTGGGCAAGGCTTGCCCAGCACCGGCCAATCGGACAGCGTGCCTTCGCTCGAGTCACTCCCTCCTCCCCCCCGGACGCTGTAAAAAAAAAACCAGTTCATTCTCCGCTCCCTCGCTCCCCGATTGGCCGGCCAATCGGGGAGTGAGGGAGCGGAGAATGAACTGCTGCCTTCCCTCTGCAAGGGAAGGCAGCAGTTCATTCAGACGGGGAATGAGGCACTGCTGCCTTCCCTCTGCAAGGGAAGGCAGCAGTTCATTCAGACGGGGAATGAGGCACTGCTGCCTTCCCTCTGCAAGGGAAGGCAGCAGTGCCTCATTCCCCGTCTGCTCTCAGCAGTGGGCGGGCCGGATTCAGACCGTAGGCGGGCCGGATTCAGCCCGCGGGCCGCCCCTTGCCCAGGTCTGCCATAACAGCACTTTTCAGTGCTACATAAAACAAAAAAAAGAGACTTTTGCCTTCTTAAAATGGCTGAGGAACAATATCCATAGTAAGATAAAGTCTTTCATGGCACATTATCCTTGCTTGCTCTGGACATGTCTCTGGATCTTTCTGCGTTTTCAACACTCCAGGTTTCCAAACATAGAGGAACTGCATAAGTCTCTTAGAAGCAGCAGTAGAGCCTCCCATGGTGCAGCATCTGCCTAGCTGGGAAATGAGTTGAGCAGGAGCTCCTCATTATCTTCCCCATCGGTCTAAATAAAAACCATGGGGGTCAAGGGTTACAATTGCCCTGCTTTGAGTAGAAGCCCATGTCGAGGAAATGTAAGTCAGCATTGCAAGGTGCACCGATGGATGTGAATGGCACATCGAGGGACATGCTCAATGCATGGCACATCGAGGGACATGCTCAATGCATGGCACATCGAGGGACATGCTCAATGCATGGCACATCAAGGGATATGCTCAATGCATGGCACATCGAGGGACATGCTCAATGCATGGCACATCAAGGGATATGCTCAATGCATGGCACATCAAGGGATATGCTCGATGCAAACTGCACTGATATACTTGATGCACAGTGCACCGTGCACATGAAGCATTGAGGCACTGGAAGAAGCTGTATGAAGGCCACTCTAGGCAAACTGCTGAAGGGCTTATCTTATCTACATCTTTCAATTAATACAACCCTCATTCATTCTAACTTAATGGCAGAGGGCTCCTGATTAGAGACTCCAGCTCTGGTATGCATCATACTGCCACTGTTCAAAGATGGTTGACTAGGGCTTTTTCTCTTTAAGTCAACCTGATTCAGTTCATCATCATTGGAGTCCTGGGTTAGTAAACCCTCACTTTCATAAGAGAGTTCTACAGATACACCTTCTGACCCATTTCTGGATATACCTGACATTGCATCAAAACACCTGTCATATTCAGTGTTCAAGGAATAGGTGGGAGCAAGACTTAGAAACTGATTTTCAAAAATATTTACACATCTAGAACTGTGTTCTACATGTATATATACACTTTATCTGCATTAAGTGACTTTTTAAGAATTGCCACAAGATGTGCTTTTCAATTGTCTGTAGTTTTACCCGCGTTAAATGCATTTAACATGAGTAAATGGCTTTTGACAATTTATACAATAGTATTTTACGTTCACATATGTATCTCCTTTAATCATTCTTCTGTTAGCGTCAGAGTCCCTTGAATCTATACAAATCTTTGGGTTCCTCCTGTAGGGAATATCCCAATTCTTGATTACATGACAAGCAGCTAAAATGGACTTTCTAACATCAGTAAAAATTGACATTGGCCTGTTTGGCTATGTGCAGCCAATGGCATGAGAGAGAGAGACTTTGCAGTTGCTGTGTACATGACCAGCATGACAGATTTATGAGTCCTTTCAGCCTAGATTGCGCACTAGTGAGGCCAAGAAAAAACACAAGGACAATTGGTACTCTGTGAATCTGGGCCACCAGAACACTAGGAGCCTCTCGTTATGGCTCTGGGGCCAATCTGAGAGCAGGATTTATCAGTGCACTATCAGGTGTGAACAGCTGGCAGTCATCAGGTTGACCACTTGCTGAACCTGGAGAAATAAACAAAGGACCTGGAAAAGGGTGCAAAAATCAGCCTGTCAAGCCTTAATTGTATATTCACCTGACTATTAATGAAGTTGCTGAATTATGCAAAGCAGCAAGGTGCAAGCACTCAGGGTTGTTGTTGGTCAATAGTTGCCCATCCAGAGGAGGATGACAAATTTGAGTGCTGTCGCTGAGCTCCCTGCACCTATGGCTGGGAGATGGATTGACCCCCTTCAAGGTGTTCTTGAATAGAGTTGCTGAGCACACCTTGGTGCTGGCGAGTGTCAAGGTGAAGCCCTTTGCAGTTCTGGACGCCGTTGCCCGGGGAACAGATTCTGTCACCTCAAAAGTCAGAGGTCCAGGCCACAGAGGGCAAAATGTGCTGAATGTCTGCTGTACTGGTAAGACTTTTAATCTATCCCTACCCGGGGGTCAGAAAAATAGGTTTTTGTTTAACTCTTGTATGCAAGTCTCTGTTAGGGGAAGTGATGCTAGCATTTACACTGTAATCTAAATAAGCCAGTTGATAACTAAGCAGTGATAAGAATTGTTGTGTGTTTTCTGATGAAGTATTACACCTAGTCCTGTGTAATTGAGAAATAAAGCAATACTCAGAAAAACAGTTTGATGAATTTTCTAAGCAGATGGACAGGAGAGATCGCTGGTAAATAAAGGGGGTTAGGATAGGAAACCCTAACTCAGATACTGGATGCCCCATCAGATCCAGTGGCTCTTCCAGTCTACAACATTCTGAACTTTATGCTGATGAGAATGTGGAAACACCTATCTCTAGCATTCCTATGGCTACAAAGCTGAATCTCAAATGCAGAGTTCAAATTCTCCGGAGTTCGCAATAGTCTGTCTGCCACATCTGTTAGTCATTGTTTGGTCCGCCTTGAATCAGTGGCGTAGCCAGAAATGAATTTTTGGCTGGGCCCAAGATTAACATGGGTGGGCACTAAACAAAGTCTGAGCTATGGAATTCATATTCTTATTGATAAATACTTTCACACACACCCCTGACAATAGATTTCTAAATAATCTGCTACAGCTGTTATACATTTAATATTTTAAACTCAATTACTTCAAGCAGCTACCAATGCTAACCTAATATGGAAGCATTTCAATTATACTTAGAGAGATCTCAAGTGGCAGTATCCTATAACTTACAAAGAACCATATACTAGTCTACTATAAAGACAGATATCTCATCATACATCACAGTATTCTGTGATATGTTTTAAAACCCTCTGGAATGCTGTACCAAAATATTTACCATAATTGAGTAAATGCCTTATTAATCTGTATCAATAAAACAGATAAGTACTTTTGAAGACTTCTTTTCCTTTCCTATGGCTCAACTATTTAGTTTTAGTCTTCCTCTGATGCTGACATTTGCTGAATCGAGTCCAGGGGCTCCTGACATTCATCCCCATTTCTTTACAAAGGAAGAACAGAAAAAAAGACTGTTCTGGATAAAGAGATATCTTGAAGGTGATCACACCCTTTGGCTGACAGCTGGGATGTATCCTTAGCAGTGTGGAGAGGATAACTGGGTAGACAGGAGAAAAAGGCTATCCAGCCCTGTCATTTACTAAGCTACCATCATGTAAACATACACTCTGCATCCACAAATAAGATACAATTGCCTACATGTTAGTAAAATACCTCACCTCGGGCACACACACACAGAACCAACCTTCACCAAGTACAGAAAGACCAGACATTATAAATATGGAGATAGAAACTGGAATGGAAAACCAAAATAAGCCACTCTGCATGCAGTGCAAACCTGGAGAAATGGAAAGAGAAATATAGCACCTAACACAGTCCCAGGATCTGCAATAATGCACACAAACTAATCTGCACAAAGTTACACCTGCATTATGGAACATATAACAACCCTATCTATGAAAAGGCAACACTACAAATATTAAATCAGGTCCTAAAAACGAATTCACTTCCTATTAGGAAAACAGAACAAGCCAAGCTGCTATAGAGACCCACACAAAAATAACTGTAAAACTATACTAATAAATGTTTCAAAACAGCTGATGAACAGAATAACATCCAACAAAACTCATAAAAATTATTAAAAATTGTCCAAATATCAATAAAATATTTCAAAACAGCAGACACATCACATAATACTCAATAATTAAAATGGCAGTCAATCAAGAAAAATAAACTTAAAATGCCACTTTTACTTACCATCTCCAGCAACTCTCTTACTCCTTTCCCTTGAAAGCACATACCAGGAGCAGCAGTGGCTGCTGAAGCTCTGTCCTTACGGTCCTCTTCTTTAGGGCCTACAAGTCACACACACAGGGCCAGTGCAAGAGTATTTGGCACCCTAGGCGAACCTTCAGTAATGCAACCCCTCCCCTGGATTATGTATTGGCAGCAGCTCCGGCACAGCGCTCCCTCCTTTGGTATTGGATTTGTCGCAGGACCTCTTGTGCTGGTGGGAGTTTGCAACCTCCCAAATTGTGGCACCCTAGGCCACCACCTAGTTTGCCTAATGGAAGCACCTGCCCTGCACACACACACCAATTAAACCCTACGATCAGTCTCTGTCTCTCACACACACCCGTCACTTCCCTGCTCAGACTCTGTCTCTCACACACACCCCAGTCACTTCCCTGCTCAGACTCTCTCTCACACACACTGCAGTCACTTCCCTGCCTAGTCTCTGTCTCTCACACACACCCCAGTCACTTCCCTGCCTAGTCTCTGTCTCACACACACCCCAGTCACTTCCTTGCCCAAACTCTCACACACACCCCAGTCACTTCCCTGCCCAAACTCTCACACACACCCCAGTCACTTCCCTGCCCAGTCTCTGTCTCTCACACACACCCCAGTCACTTCCCTGCCCAAACTCTCACACACACCCCAGTCACTTCCCTGCCCAGTCTCTGTCTCTCACACACACCCCAGTCACCTCCCTGCCCTGCACTTCCAGCCCATGGCTTGAACACTGCCACTCCTCCCAGCCCGATGCCCCCCTTCTTCCTGCCCCACCGGCCAATCAGAGGCTTCCTCCTTCCACTGGCAGGAAGAAGGCTTCCGATTGGCCCGCGGGGGCAGGAAGAAGAGAGGAGGTTTCCCATTGGCCCGTGGGGGCAGGAAGAAGGTAAAGGGAAGTATTACTGGGGCTGTGGGACACCGGGAGCCGCAACACACCAGCTGGTTTTATTAATTTTTTTTCTCCCTTGGGTGCCTGCTGGTGCTGCCTGCTTTTTATTGGCTGCAGTGTCTTGCAAAGAAATTTGGGTGGGCCTGAAAGGAAAGTGGGTGGGTCACTGCCCACCCAGGCCCACCCGTAGCTACACCACTGCCTTGAATAGGGCTCCTAAACGTTCTTGGCAAGGAATTCTTCCAAAGCGCCATATTTCCTGCCCATGTTTCCTTACATCCATTCCATGTGGTTCAATATCCTAGTGACTGTATTCAAAATCTGAAGGTTTTTTCCTGCAATCTGCAGAAAATGCGTTTTATTACTCTCAACTGCTTTTGAAGGCGGAAGAGTACATTCATCCCCCTTCTCAGTTCTGTCTATGATCTTTTCAACTCTTTTTTTTTATACATCAGCTTCAACTGGAGTTTAACATCTGACCTGGCTCAGGGAAAGATCATACTTTCATAGGAGCGAGTCAATTACATTTTTTTTAGTAGTACAACCTACCTCCTCTTTCATCCCAGCATTGGCAACCACCTCCAGCCAAACCCTGGCAGCATGAGTGCCATCAGGCTAAGTCTGCACAACAGTCCCAGTGTAAGCCCAAGCCCAGTTTTTCATCACCTCAAATTCTGTGCCAGAGTGGGAAGTTATCAAAATCTTCTTTGGGGCCTGGTATTAGATAGCCAAGGACCTCTAGGTCCACTGAATCATTGAGTCTGGATACTAGAGATGTGAATCGTGTGCCAGATCGTCTTAACGATCAGGTTCGGCTGGGGGGGGGGGGGGGGAATCTGATCGTTAAGATATGTGAATTGGAATCGTTTCCAATTCCAATTCACATCGCTAATTTTTTTTTTTAGGGAGGCCCGCACCGCTAAAAAAAAAACCCACCCGACCCTTTAAATCGACCCCCCCAAAACCTTTTAACATTACCTGATGGTCCAGGGGGGCCTCGGGGGACGATTTCCCATTCCCAGCCATCAGCTGCGCTAAAATAAAATGGCGCCGATGCCCCTTTGCCCTTACCAGATATGGTAGGAGCACTGGATGGCCGGCCATCCAGTGCTCCTACCATATCTGGTGAAACTGAGGGAGACAAAGAAGGAAATCAAGAAAGCTAAATGTCAGGCAGATGAAAGGCTTGCCAAAGAGGTAAAGAGAGGTGACAAGTCATTTTTTAATTATATCAGAGAAAGGAGGAAGTCTGAAGTGGTATTATGAAATTGGAAGGTAACAATGATCAATGTGTGGAGAGAGATGAAGAAATGGCAGAAATATTAAGCAAATACTTCAGTTCGGTGTTCAATAAAGAAGACCCTGGAGAACAACCTTTGCTGGTTGACAAGACTGTAGGTGGAGATGGGATAGATGAAAATCTATTTACAGAAAAGAATATATGGGAAGAGCTAGGAAAACTGAAAGTGCATAAGGCCATGGGGCTGGATGAAGTTCATCCCAGGATACTAAGGGAGCTCAGAGATGTGCTGGCGGGTCCGCTACATGACCTGTTCAAGAGATCCCTGGAAACAGGAGTGATGCTGAAAGATTGTAGAAGAGTGGTGGTGGTCCTGCTCCACAAGAATGGTAGCAGAGAGGAGGCTGGAAACTACAGGCCGTTTAATTTCACCTCAGAAGTGGGAAAATTAATGGCGACTCTGCTGACGGAAAGGATAGTGAACTACCTACAGTAAGGAGGATTGCTGAACCCAAGGCAACATGGATTCACTAGGGGAAGATCCTGTCAGACAAATTGGGGTGACTAAAGAATTGGATCAAGGAAGAGTGAGCGATGTGATGTACTTGGATTTCAGCAAAGCTTTTGATATGGTGAATAAAATGAGAAGCTTGGGAGTGAGTGCCAAGGATGTGGCATGGATTACAAACTGGTTGATGGACAGAAGGCAGCGTGTGATGGTAAATGAAATCTACTCTGAAGAGAGAGAGCAGTGTCAAAGGGATCGGTGTTCAATATCTTTGTGAGCGACATTGTGGAGGGGATAGAAGGTAAAGTTTGTCTATTTGCAGATGATACTAAGATCTGCAACAGAGTGGACACATCAGAAGGAGTAGAGAGAATGAGACGTGATTTAAGGAAGCTTAAACAGTGGTCGAAGATATGGCAGCTGGGATTCAATGCCAAGAAGTGCAGAGTCATGCATCTGGGGCATGGTAATCCAAAAGAACTGTATGTAATGGGAGGTGAAGATCTGTTGTGCACAGATCAAGACAGGGACCTTGGGGTGATAGTGTCTAGCGATCTGAAGATGGCGAAGTAGTGTGACAAGGTGATTGCTAAAGCCCAAAGAATGCTGGCCTGCATAGACAGAGGAATAACTAGTAAGAAAAAGGAAGTGATAATCCCCTTCTACAGGTCCTTGGTGAGGCCTCACTTGGAGTACCGTGTTCAGTTCTGGAGACTGTATTTCTAAAAGGATATTGCCAGAATGGAGGTTGTCCAGAGAAGGGCGACCACATTGGTGGGTGATCACCATCAAATGACTTATGAGGAAAAATTGAAGGACCTAAATATGAATACCCTGGAGGAGAGGAGGTACAGGGGAGATATGATACAGACCTTCAGATACCTGAAACGTTTTAATGATGTACAAACAACAACTAACCTTTTCTGTTGGAAAGAAATCAGTAGAACTAGGGGTCATGAAATGAAACTCCAATGAGGATGACTCATATCCAACGTTAGAAAATATTTCTTCACAGAGAGAGTGGGTAATGCCTGGAATGCCCTTCCAGAAGAGGTGGTGAAGACAAAAACAGTGAAAGAATTCATAAGGGCATGGGATAAACACTGTGGGGTAGATTTTCAAAGGGGTACGCATGTAAGATACGCGCGTACCCCCCGAAAACCTACCCCAAACACCCCCCCCCCGTGCGCCGAGCCTATTTTGCATAGTCTCGGCGGCGCGTGTAAGTCCCGGGGCTTGCATGGAGGGGCGTGTCGGGGGGGGGCGTGTTGGGGGCGTGCTGGAAGTGACGCAGCGTTTTGGGGGCGTGTCGCGAGTGACGCGGCGTTTCGGAGGCAGTGCCGCGGGCATGGTTTCGGCCCAGGGGCATTCCGGGGCATGGCCACGGCCTCCGGACCAGCCCCCGAACCGGAACATGGAGCGTGACAGCCGGCCCGGCGCGCACAAAGGTAGGGGGGGTTTAGATAGGGCCAGGGGGATGGGTTAGGTAAGGGAAGGGAAGGTGCGGGGAGGTGGAAGGAAAGTTCCCTCCGAGGCCGCTCTGATTTTGGAGCGGCCTCGGAGGGAACGGAGGCAGGCTGTGCAGCTCGGCTCCCGCACGCTGCCGATTTTGGGCAGCCTTGCGCGCGCGCCGACCCCGGATTTTAATGAATACGCGCGGCTATGCGCGTATCTATTGAAATCCCACGTACTCTTGTTCGCGCGTGCGCAGATTTATAAAATCTGCCCCTGTGAATCTCTAAAGGCTAGAGGATGGAATTGATGAAATGAGTGCATGGGTGTAACTTGCTGGTGTGGCGGTTACTACCCTTAACCAATAAGCCTTCATACTGTTGATACTACTCCATCAATGCTCTCTTCTTCAATGGCGAGGGAAAAGAGGAAAGGGGGCAGTAGATTCAGACAGCAAACAACAAGGACATTGAATTTTGTGGTCAGGGAATGCAAATAATCATAGGGATAACTTGCTGATACAGCTGTTACTACCCTTAACCAATAAGCATGAAACTCTTGATGCAACTCCAACATTGATCTCTGCTTCAACAGCAGGTGGTAACGGGGATTTGGACTCAAACAGAAACCAACAAGGGTCCTGACCTTTGACAGACTGGGAAAATGATAAGTGCAGAATCTACTTAAGCTTGCAGGGCAGACTGGATGAACCACTGGTTCTTTTCTGCCGTCATTTCTATATTTCTATGTAATCTTCCAAATTATCGGTGATCAGATATGCTCTTTCAAAGTTCATGCATTTTCTTCAAGGGAAGAGCATCTAATTTGAACAGCCTACCAAGTTGCAATGTTTTATGTAAGGAAACGGAGATGCAGAATTGTAAACTCTGCAAGTAAGTATTCAAGATCGAGGACTGCACAACCAGACATAGTCCTCTCCTACAAGCCTCCTATCTTCCAGGAATATCCAATACACTCACGGATCACCTCAGCAAAGTATTCCAATCATGCGAGTGGTCCTTGCGAGAATCATCAACCGACAAACTATTCATTTTAAGGGGTCAACTGCCATTTGACTTGTTTGCACCAATACAGAACAGATAATTAGATTGACTTGTTCTTATTTCTACCCAGTGATCTAAGACTGTTTTAGGGCATTTTCCTCCTCCATTTGTGGTCAAGCCTCATCGATGTTTTTCAACCACTACTACTGATTGCCAGGTCAATGTAAATACTGATGCATTTCCTTACTTCTTATAGCTTTAGTTTGACCTGGATAGCCATAGTTGCATATCTCATACAATTTTCCAACCATGCCCCTATATCCCTGGAGACCCACCCTATTTTGTTAACTCAAAATGAAAGAACTCTCTATTATCCAAGTCGTCTTTACCTCAGTCCAATGGTTTGGATGTTGAACATTCAGTACTTGCTCATCTCTCCTTGTCTAGATAGATCAAGAACATTTTGCTTACAGCTAGAACACATTCCACTAGAGCATGTTATACCTTCCAATGGATCATATATTCCAAATGGCATCAACAGAAAACCTTCAACCTATTTTCCTTTGAGCCCAAGCACTTGCTATCATATTTGCTCTGCTTCTCTGACTCAGGCCTACCACACTGCTGGTGAAAGTATATTTTAACATCTTAGTGACTTCTATATTCAAGAACATGCTAAATCCATCTCTCTTCATCCAGTGATATCTGGCTTTGTAAAGGCTTATGCCATATATGTCCCTTAGCACAAGTGCATCCTCTTCCGTGTGACTGGAATGTTGTCCTTTTGCAACCCAAGGGGCTGCCTTTTGAGTTCATTGCAAAATGGTTTTCTTCAATTTTTAATATCAAATCCACAAGGAGTGCAGAGAAATTATTGGTCCAAATGTTTTTTCATCAGAAACAAAGTACAGTTTATTGAAACATCAATATGGCAACTGATACGTATCAGCTGTATGAACTCCTCAGCTTGTTTAAAGTTTTTGCAAAATTACTCTGTCCCTCCCGACGCAGCCTTCGGGCGAAACACGGGGTCCGTGCCGGGGGACCCTGAAAGAATTATTTACTTTCACTGCTTTGGAGCAATGAAGTTGCCATATTGATGTTTCAATAAACTGTACTTTGTTTCTGATGAAAAAACGTTTGGACCAATAATTTCTCTGCACTCCTTGTGGATTTGATAATGTATTTGTTGGAGTGCTTTCTCTGCTCCTTCTTTATATTTGGATTTCTTCAATTTTTGACATGGGAAGTAGTATTCCTCACAGCAGTTACCTTAGCTATTAATATCTGCAAACTTCAAGCTAATATCTGCTATATACCATACATACAATTTTTTCTGTGATCTTTTCCACTCAAACAAAATTGTCAACCAAAAAGAATCCTTCATACTTTAGATTATTAAAGTGTCTTCAGCTGCTATAAGAAAATAACTCATTCGCATGGCCAGGTTTCTTATCTTTTGGTCACATGCAACATTAACCAACTACCATATGTTGGGTGCCAGTTGATGAAATGTGTTGGCTCTGCTATATCTTAGCAGATTGCAGATAACAGACTTGGTCAAACCTCATCAGCTCAGAGCTCTGATTTCTGCAGTGGCTCATCTTACAATACTACTCTTCGAGTATGTTTACAAAGTTGCAACTTGGTCATCAGTTCACACTATGCCTCATTGTTGTTCGAACAAACTTTCAAAGACTGACAGTAACTTTGGACAAACAGTTTTGCATGACCTATTCTCACAGTAGTCTATTCTCTACAAAGGAGTCTGGGTTGCTTACTCAGTAAATGCTCTTTTGCAATCCTCAGCTTGGGATTCCCACAGATCATGGCTAATTCAACCTGCTTATCATTGGAAAAAGCAAAGTTTGCTTACTGTAAATGGTGTTTTCTGTACATAGCAAGATGAATTAGCCATGATATTTCCACCCTCCTCCCTGGAGAGTCGACTACTTAGCTATATATATATTTATATTAGCTTTGATAAAGACTGAAGATGCTCTTGAGCAATGCCCACAAGGGAGCTCCTACACATGCTCAGTAATGCTCAAAGCTCTACTAGATTGGAGAGAAGTCCATTTGGTGCTGCCGAATGACATCAGCCACAGAACATGGCTAATTCATCTTGCTCTCTATGGAAAACACTGTTTATGGTAAGCAAACTTTGCTTTTTTGTGCAGAAATCATGTTTTCTGCATAAATAGGGTCAATTTATTTGCGCTTTTCATTTTTTTGCACACAGTTTTAGGTTTGCATGCTTTATTAACTCCTGTTGCATTTTCAGACCATCAGCTTACTGCTTCAGGAGTTACTTTTTTTAGCACAAGTAAAGAAAATATGTGCTGAAGTTTACTGCATATTTTTTTTCTCATGTCATATTATGTTGGGGCCAAGATTTGTAAGAATGATTTTGAAAGTTAAAAATGTATTTTAGCTTCATGTGGTATTTTATACTTGCAATCTCTTGTTTTTTGTATTTATTTTAACAGAATGTGCTCTGAGATTTTCTGGGCTGGACTGTCAGACAGATTGCCCTTTGTGTGAGTTTGGACTAAGCTGTAATCCCATTCTTGGCATCTGTGATGGCATGATATTCTACCGTAAGGATGGAGACAGTGAGTGCCCAGCATCACCCTGAGGATAATGTCTATGCTCATGGGTCTCAAGATTTTTTAAAAATAAATATTTTTTATTTAATAAAAAAAAGAAAAGAAAATCATTGCAACCCAGTGGGTCAATGACCTAGACTTGGGTTGAACTCCTGGTTCAGGTAATTGCTCTTCTGTTCTGGCAGGAGCTGATAATAATGCAGAAGAAGTACTCCCAGCCCCTGGGGTGTGGGGAGAGATTCCCAGTTATCATACCACAGCACATATGGTCCATGATTACAGGGTTCTGGAAAGAGCTCTGCGGTGTGGGCTCCAGCTGAGGATTGTTGCTGCAATAGATGGACTAACTGAGTTGGGAGGGCGATATAAAATAGGAGAAAAATCCCCAGGTAATTGCAAATGAAGTCTCATAGCATTTTAACGCAATAAAGGCTGATTCCAATTAAGTTGGATGTCCCAAATCTGGAGGAAATGGTCAGACAAAAAATAAAGGAAAAAATATTGGGTTATGGAAAAGTATCAGAGCCACACCTTGACTCAGCAGTACTAAAACAAACTAAAATTTTTTATTGCCAGATGACTTATCTGTTTTATAGGGCGTGATGACAGCATTAGCTAATTAGGTACTTTCAACAACCTGCACGTTAAATCCTCTTATTTCTGTAAGAAGGCCTCATGCTCAAATTAGTGATATCACAGATGATGATTACATCAAAAATTGGCAAAATACTTTTAATTTTTAGACTGTTTTGTAGTTTGTTATTCTACATGGTCAATTGTAGAGACATGTAAGATACCCTTATAATGATCAGAAACCAGTCTCTGGCACTCAGCCAATTGGAGCACTCCATTTGTTGGTTCCTGAACCTATGATATGTAGCCATGGATCTTGTGCAGGTATTGTATTACCGGCATAACTTTAGACTTGCCGTCCATCACAGCCAGACTTGCCTGGCGAAACTTAGCCAGGTAGTGCTGAATTTCAGCATCACCTTTTTTTTTTTATTCGGGTAAATTTTACCCATTTAATTATTCTACTATGTGTTTTCTATGATTGATTTTTTTGTCCTTTTTGGGGAACCGTTTAAGGGGAAAACAGCTTCAAAGACCACTCTGTCATGTTGGATAAAGGAGGTAATTACCTCTGCTTATGTGCTGGGTGACAAGAGGCCTTCTGAGTTTGTTTGAGTGCACTTTACAAGAGCACAGGTGTCTTCTTTGACAGAGGTGCAGGCACTTATGCCACTTATTTGTAGGGCTAGCCATATGGTCATCCTTGCATACTTTTGTGAAACATTACTGATTGGATGCTTTGGCCAAAGAAGATTCAGCTTATGGGGTTGGAGTTTTCAAGATGGCCCTTGAATCTTCCCACCCAGGTCATTAGGGCTTTGGAACTTCCAACCTGTGTATGGCCCTAGACTGTACCTTTTTTAAAATCTAAATGGATGCACAAAACTGAAAATACATATGTACTTTTGATGTTTATAAAATTCTAGAACTCTAAAACACAATCACAATCCATGAACAATTTCTACTAGAGGCTTTCTTCCTCTACTGCTCACTAGTTCTGAAGTACTCTTGGGAGAAAAGAGTCTCCCTGATTTGTCATTTATTTATATCTTTGACACAGATTTCATTCTTCAGAATGAACACTAGAAATTCCTCCAGAGAATCTTCAGGTGACTTCCTGTTACATATCCGTTCAACAGGAACCCTGCAGCAGTGTCATTTACTTGGCATTCCTTCTTATTGATTTCCAAACAGACTCCACTTTTCAGGGCATTGTAGGTCCTTCTAAGTGAAATCGAGAAGTATGGGAGTAACTCATCATTTTCAACTTTAGCGTCTGCTTCTCTCTTGCTTGCAAGTCCTCCTGGACCCTGTATCCTAATCCTGGGGGCCCAAGTGTTCCTCCCATGAGCCTCAGCCATTCTCCCAGCACAGAAGACTGGAAGAAAAGACCATGAGCCAAGTGGACTCACGAGTGTTATGAAAGCATAAGAACATAAGAAATTGCCATGCTGGGTCAGACCAAGGGTCCATCAAGCTCAGCATCCTGTATCCAACAGAGGCCAAACCAGGCCACAAGAACCTGTCAATTACCCAAACACTAAGAAGATCCCATGCTACTGAAGCACATTCTTTGCCAGATACCTCCTACTTGGTAGTGTTAGGAAACACAATATACTCCTATTCTCTCTCATCTCACACAGGGCTGTGATGCATATAGTGACATCCTTACACTTAAAGAAATATGTTTACCCCCTAGGGTTACAAGCAGATCAAAGGGGATATCCTCTCAGGCTATAGTGCAGGAAATATTTTACAGAGTAGTCACTGCTTTGCAATGAATCAAAACTGTATATTTAACAATAAGATTCAGTAAACTTTGCTCTCTAACTTTTCTGTATGGCATTTTTTCTCATCTCAATCTCTATTTCTTCTACTTTTTGTCTCTTTTCATCTTCTTTTCATTCTTATTTCTCTTGAAACTTCTGTCTTTGTCCTTGCTTTACTGTCTGTTTTCCTCTTTCCTGCACAATCTTTCTCTCTCTTTTCTCCTTTCTGTATCTTCAAAATCTTTTCCCTCTACCTGTTGCCCTCAGCAATGGATTTCCCAGCATCCCTTCCTCCACCGTCGTCTTACCCTTTTATCTTCAACCTTCTCAGTAACTAACCTTTTTTCATTCTTTTCCCCTGCAGTCTGTCCCTCTGTATTCCATTTTTTCCTCTTCACTTCCTACTGCCCTGCCTCACTTTCTCCCCCATTTCATTTAGGGCCGGATTTTCAAAATCCTACGCGCACTGGGCCTATTTTATAAAGGCCTGGTGACACGCGTAGAGCCCCAGGATGCGTCTAAGTCCCGGGGTGGTCCAGGGGTTGAGGCAGGCACAAAAGGTAAGATAGAGGTCGGGGGGGGGGGGGGTTAGAATAGTGCTAGGGGTTGGGAAGGTTAGGGAAGGAAATGGGTGAAGGCCTCGAGCGTTGGTACGTGCAGGGTGCACAATTGTGCACCCCCTTGCGCGTGCCGACCCCGATTTTATAACATGCACACCTGAGCGCATGTCATAAAATCGGGCATCCATGTGTGCGTGCCGGGTGGCGTGTGCACATGAATGCCTGCGTGCATCTTTTAAAATCTACTCCTTAATTTTTTTAGATTTCTTGCCTCAATTTAAGAAAACATGCTTGAGGTGAATTAGATTACTGTGTCATGGGAGACTCTATCAAAATATACTTGACTGTTAAATTATATCATGAAAACATAGAAACATGAGAGCAAAAAAAAAAAGACCATATGGCCTAGCTAGTCTGCCTATCCATCCAATTAATTTAGCTTTACAATACCCATCATTCCTTCAGAGATATCCTATGTTTATCCCATGTTTTCTTGAATTCAGATACTGATGTGCATCATCCACTACCCTCTCTGTAAAGAAATATTTCCTAAGATTACTCCCTTTTCACCTTCATCCCATGACTCCTTGCTCTAGATCCTCCATTCTGTTGGAAAAGGCTAGCCTTCTGTGCATGGAAGCCTGAAGATATTTATAAATTTCTTCATATCTCCCCTATCTTGCCTTTCCTCTACTAAATACATGTTTATAGATCTTTAAGTCTGTTCCCATATACTTTACAACAAAGACTACCCTTTTGACTGATTCCAAACAGTTTATATTCTTTTGACTGTGTGGTCTTCAGAATTGTATACTGTATTCTAAATGAAGTCTCACCAGGGAGCTATTAAAAGGAGCAATTTCATCTCCCTTTTTCTCTTGACCATTCCTTTCTTTCCCTATACAGCTAAGCATCGTTTTGGCTTTCATAGTTGCTTTATCCACTTATTTGGCCATTTTAAGATTATCGGATACAATCACCCTCAGATCCTGCTCTTCCACCATGCTTAGAGGAATATCACTCCCAATACTGTATCTCTCCCTTGAGTTTTTGTAGACTACATGCATAATGCAGCATTTTATAACATTGAATATTAGCTGCCGAACCATAGAACATTCCTCAAGCTATGCTAGATCCCTTCTTATGTTTCCCCCACTTTTCTGGCTATCTAATTTGTTGCAGATTTTGATAATTGTTAATAAATAAAAAACAAAAGCCTCTATAATAAATCCCTTTATAACAGGACCCCAATAACCACGAACAGGGATATGCAAATTTAAACCGATAATCTAATGTCTGGTATTGCTTGTCTTGGGGAATGACAGTTTGCGTGTTCAAACTCACTTGCAAGCCAAATACCGCTTTGCTCTATGTATAAGCAACTAATAATTTTTTGAAATTTTTATGCAAATAAAATCACTTCATTTATAAATCACTTCTTCCATTTCTTGAAAAACTAGTACAAAATATGCTCATATAAAGTAGTCCTCCCAATGGAAAGTGAAAAAGTACAGCAGTTGTATTGAATGTTAGCCCACAGTTATCTTGTTGGCTTGCTCACTGGTTTTCCACCGATGTGCTCCTTTCAATTACTTGAAACACAAACTCACCCGACACTGGCCATGTTTCGATGCATTACGTCTGTGTCAGGAGCTGGAGGATGGAGCTAGTTCTTATATATCTTCAAACTGCCATGTTTGATGCAGACACAATGCATCGAAACAATTACCTATCTAAAAAAATCTTGTCCCTCTGTTTTACTGTATTTGCTAGTTTTATTCCATTTGAATTATTGCATTTTTGACCATTTTTCCAGGTTTTATTAGGTTTTCTAGATGTTGTAACCTGTCTTCCACTTTATGGGGCCGATGCAAAAAACTTGCACTGAAAGGCGCTAATCCCCTTATTGCATAAGGTGATTAGTTAGCGCCTCTACAACCCACGTCCAACTGCGGGTTATACAGTGCGCTGGGCTTAGCGCACTGTATTGCATCGACCCCTATGTGATCCCTTGTAGTTTATGAAAGGCAACCTTTTTCCCCTTACCTTTTCAGCTACTTCTTTAGAAAACCATAGCAGCCTCTTTATCCTATTTCCTTTATTTACTTTTGTAATAGGGGATCTAAAAAAAGAAAAAAAATGGATTACCAGGAGGCCTGGCTGTAAATCCCAGAAAAACTGGGGAGCAGGCTGATGTAGTGGGGAGCAGTAAGGGATTAGAAGCGCTGCCCAACATTCCAAACAGAAGGAAAGCTGTTACCTAGGGAACCAAGATGGCTTGGGTGCCATCAGCCCAGAGACATCAACAGAGCTGGATACTGAAACATTTTAATTTCTACAGAGAGTAGTTTAAAGTTTGAAGAGATGAGCTGCAGTGCCACAGTGAGGGAGTGTTGTGCTAGTGCTTCTCTTCCAAAGTAAAAAAAAAAAAAAGTGCTCAAACACTGGCAAGAACAATAGAATATGCAATAGAATGAATGGGGGTGTGTTTGTATAGTGCCTAATTATTTAAGAAGCGACAAAGGTAAGCTTTAGTGTGGGTAAATGTAATGTAAATTTAGCTGATTCAAGGTGAATCAGTGTCAGCATTGATAGTTATTTTGATGAATGAAAACGGTAAATATTTATGGAAATTGCTTATGAAAGAGAATGAATATTCCAGGAAGAAAACACATGAGACTTCCAGAAACTCCTCTTCCATGGGAAAGCTTTAAGTGGAAACATTCACTCTGAATCATCCAATGAATTCTAAACTGGAAAACCTTCTACTGGTTTTGAAGAAAACCTGAGAAAGGAACTTCTCTGGAAAAAGGGCTCAGGAGAGAAAGCGAATTAAGAAAAGACCTTAAATTTCCCACCTGCAAAGACAGAGTGGTGAAAAATGTAAAAATAAGTATTCCAGATTCAGTACTGGCTACAGATAAATGAAGAAAAAGGAACACATCAAGAAGGAAAGCTAATAAAACAAGGAATAAAATGCATGGTATAGAAGGGATTAAAAATGTATTGGAAGAAAATAAATTTGCTAGTGAGAATAAAAATAGCATTGGAAACTGTGAAATCCCAAATACAGGAGGCAAGAAGTAATGTTCTTAATTTCAAAAGAAGCTGAAAGAAAAATAATGTTGGCACCCAAACAAAAGAGAAAAGTGGAAGATATTCCCTCAGAAAAATAGAGAGCAAGAAACCTAAAAGGACAGAGGGGAACATAAGTAACTGAATGGGAATATAGTAATAGAATGAATTCCCATAAACAAAATACAAATCAGTCTTATGCTATTATTCCTGACCAGCTTTAGATAAGAAAATTACAATTATCCTTTGTTTTCTATAGTTAGTTGAACTAGTTCAATAGCCCAACATGGACATAACATTTTAGGGAACTCAAATAATTGCTGGAAGAACTGTCAAGACCAGGGAATTAGTTTTTCTTATTGATTTTTGTAAAGTCAGGTAGTAGGTGCAGAGTAACAAGAATAAAAAGGAATTACCCATTGACCCCAGCAGCGTACTCAAAGAATGCCAGTTAAAGTCAAAGAAGAGAAAAAGCTAAGGGGGTCATTTATCAAAAGCTAATGCAAATTAGGGGGAGGGGAGGAGTCGGGGCGGGGAGGGACAAAGTCAGCAGTGTCTTAGCTACCAGTGATAATGTTACTAACATTGTCGGCAGTAGCGAGCCAAATAGCACCACCTTTCACGGTGGCGCTATTCGGTGCGAAAGGCGGCAGCCGGCACACCACCGTGGTGCGAAGGCTGCGGGCTTTCGCAGGCCCGTCCCCCCGTTTTCACAGGATTCATCATTCTGCGAGGAATGATGAATCCAGGCCCAAGTGTGCATGCCAGTGAAACACACAGATTTGCTTGCAAAAGACAACAGAGGACAGTGAATGAAAAAGAAAAGAATTAGGAAAGTAAAACACACAAAAAGAGACAGACTGTAAAAAGAAAAGATATAAAAAAGAAACATACTTAGCCAGGAATGCTCCTGAAGACATCATGCACACTTGTGTCACCTAAGGAAACATAAATATGATACAAAGAATCAATTCCTAAATTACATTAAGGAGATAGACATAAAGGCGCAAATCTTTAAACTTAAGCGAGGGCGCAGATTTGTTTGCGCAACCCGTGCGCATGTTATAAAATCCAGGGTTGGCATGCACAGGGGGGTGCACAATTGTGCAACCTGCACACGCCGAGCCGAGTAGCCTGCCTCTGTTCCCTCCGAGGCCGCTCCAAAATCGGAGTGGCCTTGGAGGGAACTTTTTTTTTGTCCTCTCCCTTCCCCTATCTAACCCAGTGGTTCTCAACCAGTGTATCGCCAAGAACACACAAGTGTATCGCCATACTTCCCGGTCCCCCGCTGACCCAGCTGCTCCCCGATCCTCCTCCGCCCAGGCTTAAAATGCTGTCAGCCTGGGCAGAACGCGGCAGGACAGCTGGAGTCAGCGGCACCGGCATGGTTTCTTCCCGCCCCCCTCCCCCCCGCGGCCCGGAAGAGGAAGTGGTGAGCAGCGGGTGCGTGTGCGGGAAGAAGAGACCGTGCTAGTGTGTCAACATCGGCCTGATGAAGAGAAGAGAGGCACGGCCGGAGGAATAAGCAGCGTGGCTCGGAGAAAAAGGAAGAAGAACGTTAACACCCGCGGCCGATGGGACTCCTTATCCGCGAGGGCTGAAAATGAAGGTTAGGGTTGGGAGGAGGCTGCTGCTGCCGCTAGTTCCGGGAGGAGGGAGAGAGAGTGAATGAGCAAGCAAGCATGTGTGTATGTGTGTGAGTGAGATAACATGAATGTGTGTGATTGAGAGCCTTTATATGTGAAAGAGAGTAAGTCTGTGATTGAGAGCCTGCCTGTGAGAGAGAGAGAGAGCATGAATGTAAGTTTACAATTGGGAACCTATATGTGTAATTTTGTGATTGAAAACCTGTTTGTGTGAAAGAGTGTGTGTGTATGATTGAGATCCTTTGTGTGTGAGAGAGATCATGTGTATGTATGATTAAGAGCCTGTGTGTATTTGTAAGAGAGAGAGCATGTGTGTCTGTGTGAGATTGAGAGCTGGTTTAGGTGAGGGTGCACATGAGTATTTGATTGAGAGCCTGTGTTTAAATGAGAGAGAGAGAGCATGTTTGTAAGCATGTGAATGAGAGTCTGTGTGTGAGAGAAAAAGACAGCATGTATGTGTGTGATTGAAAGCCTGTGTGTGTAAGCATGAAAAGATGGACAGCATGTGTGTAAATGTGTAATTAAGAGCCTATATAAGTGAAAGAAAAAGCATGTGTATATGTGAGTGACTGAGAGCATGTGTGTATAGGTGTGTAATTGAGAGCCAGTGTGAGAGAGAGCGCTGGTATGTGACTGAGAGGAGAAAGTTCCAAGCAAACCACCCCTCCTCCTGCTAATTCAAAACAATCTAAGGATACCTGGATATCAAACGTTACCAGGTATGCAGAGCAAAAACATTTTTGTATCCTTATTTTTCATTACTGGGTCTTTGTGTCTGCTATTTTGAAATATTTTATTGGTATTTAGAAAATTTTTATGAGTTTTTAATTATTGGATATTCCACTCATCAGCTGTTTCAAAATTTATTTATTTATTTATTTGGAGATTTTTATATACCGCTGTACGTATAGGTCTACATCGCCTCGGTTTACAGTAAACAATAACTTAGCCAAAGGCTTTACAAATAACCAGTTATACAGTAAGTAAACAATAAATAGCAACAGGCTTTACATATAACAGTTAAACGTATGTCAACAATCTAAATAATCAGTTTTTACTGAAATAACAAGTTCCCGAGACACGGATGTGGCTTCTGTACAAATAATCTTCAATGAAAGTTTAAACTCAGAGTAGTTCAATCCATTTACTTGTCTAAGGCAATGTCCTGATTTCAAAATCAAGTCAATACACAGTGTCAAACAATGAGAAGGCAGGAAAAAGTGTAAGAGAATGGGAGGGCGGGGAAAAGGGTAAGAGAGGGATAGGCAGAGTGAAACGAACGAGAGAATTAAAGAAGGAGGTGGCGCAGCAATGGAATAGATGTCGATCTGTTAGGAGATGGAAATAAGAATGTGGCATAGAAGACAAATTATGCAGTAACCTGAAATTCAAGTTAGTCATTGATCATTGATAGAAAGCTTTTTCAAATCATCGAATCGTGTTGCCGTACGGCCGGCGCCATTTTGCGCAAAATGGCGCCGGCCGTACGGCAAAACGATTCAAGTGCAGGAGGTCGCTCCCGGACCCCCGCTGGACTTTTGGCAAGTCTTGTGGGGGTCAGGAGGCCCCCCCAAGCTGTCCAAAAGTCCCTGGGGGTCCAGCGGGGGTCCGGGAGCGATCTCCTACACTCCTGACGTCGGGGGACAAAAAACAAAATGGCGCCGGCGCTACCTTTGACCTGTCATATGACAGGGCAAAGGTAGCGCCGGCGCCATTTCTACAACGCACCGCAGGCCCGAGAGTAAAAGATCACACCGGGACCCCCGCTCTGGACCCCAGGTAATTTAAGGCATTTTGGGGGGGTTCGGGAGGGTGGGGGATTTATTTTAAAGGGTCGGGGTGGGTTTTAGGGATGTTTTAGTGTGCCGGTTTTCCCGCCCTCCCCTGATTTACGATTTACACGATATTTACAAAAACAAAACCGCGACGATCTGATTCCCTTCCCCCCCAGCCGAAATCGATCGTTAAGACGATCGATCACACGATTCACATCTCTAATAAATAAGCTGAACTTCTCTTCCTCTTCCCTAAACCCTTGATCCAAATCTGTATTAGAGATCATTGGGGCTGAATATAATGAACCAACCACAAGAATTGTGAATCTATCTCTTCCTTCTGGGTCCTTTCCCAGCAACTCTTAAATAGGCCTCACTCAACCACACTGATTTCTCTAACTTCAGACCAATTTACTCCTTACCATTTCTTTCTAAAATAACAGAAGCAGTAGTCTTAAAACAACTAACAGACTTCCTTGACAAAACGTCTGTCCTCAACCAATATCAATTCGGATTCAGAAAACAGCATAATACCCATAGGGCCAGATTTTAAAAAGGATACGCACACCGGACCTATTTTAAAAAGGCCCGGCGACGCTCATAAAGCCCCAGGATGCGTGTAAGTCCTGGGGCTTGCAAAAAGGGGCAGGGAGGGGGCGGGGCAGTTTGGGGTGGGGCGGGGGTGGGATCAGGCTCCCGGCACAGCGGCCATATTTGCCGCTGTGCCAGGGATCGCGCGCCGGCAGTTGGCCGGCGCGCACAGCTTACTTCAGTCCCAGGGCTGAAGTAAGTTTTAAAACAAAAAAAAGAAAAAGGAAAGGGTGGGGGAGATAAGGGAAGGGAAAGTGGGGTGGGGGGTAGGGAACAGGGGAAGGCTGCGTGGCTCGGCGCAGGCTCGGCACACGCAAGGTGCCCAATTGCGCACCCCCTTGCGCGTGCCAACCCCCGATTTTATAACTTGCGTGTGTCCCCGGACCTGAACATGGCGAGCGGCAGCCGGCCCGGCGCGCGCAAAGTTATGCTCGCTTTGAGCAGGCATAACTTCTGCGACAGAGGTAGGGGGGGTTAGATAGGGCCGGGGGGGGGGGGGGTTTAGGTAGGGGAAGGTGGGGGGAGGTGGAAGGAAAGTTCCCTCCGAGGCCAGCACGTGCAGGGCTCGGCGTGCGCAAGTTGCTCAAATGTGCACCCCCTTGCGTGCGCTGACCCCGGATTTTATAAGATACGCGCAGCTACGCGCGTATCTTATAAAATCCAGTGTACTTTTGTTCGCACCTAGTGCGCGAACAAAAGTACGCACGTGCGCTGTTTCTTAAAATGTACCCCACTGTTATTTACTTTTTCATGCAAGATTTTTTTTCTTTCTTGAAATTCATTTAAATTGCATAAATAAAAAAATGAAATAAATAAATAAATATATTACCTGACATTTTTACTATGGGATTACTATTTAAGTCCCCCTCTAAGTTTTACATAAGTGTGGAAGAGCAGTCTAGAGGTTAGAATAGTGGACTATAAACAAAGGAATCAAAGGTTCAAATCCCACTGCTACTCCTTGTGCCCTTGGGCAAGTCACTTTACCCTTCATTGCCTCAGGTACAAATTTAGGTTCTGATTCACTAAGCCAGGGGCTCCCAACATTTTTGGGAGTGTGGACTCCTTTTCCACCTCCAAAGTTTTCGCAGAACCCCACATACTTTCCTTTCATTTTTACCTATAGTTGTATGCCATATATAGAAAAGTTATTAATAGAATAACAAAAATATTTATATGTACACCATGCTTATTCATAATATATAAAATGTTAAATAACACTTATTGATATAAATGGAATACAAATAATTGCAAAGCACAGCAATAAATGTTCAAGAATGTACTTATACTCATTAACTTACGTAGTGAATCTAAAAGCACCACACAACTGGATCTGGAGCAACTAGGGGAATGGATTGGGAGAGAGAGAGAGAGACTGGCAGGGTGAGAGAGAAACAGACTGGTGGAGATGGACTGGTAGAAAGGGAGAGAGACTGATGGGGATGGACTGGTGGAGGGGTACAGATAGACTGACTAGGATGGACTGGTGGAGAGAGAGACTGGCAAGAAAGAGATTGGTGGAGGGAAATAGATTGAGAGATTATTGGAGTGGACTGGTGGAAGGAGAAACACTGGTGGAGGGAGGGAAAGATAGACTGGTAGAAATATATTGAGAGAGACAAACTTGGTGGAAATGGCCTGATGGAGAGAGAGAGAGAGACAGATAGACAAACTGGTGGGGATGGACTGGTGGAGGGAGATAAACTGGTGAAAACAGATAGAGAGAGGGACTGGGAGATACATGTGTGGCTGGGCTGCTTTGAAAATGCTTGTGGTGCACGTATGGCCCAGCCACGTGCATATCTCCTGGTATTGGCGCGTGCTGGGGTTTAAAAATTAGCCTGATATGCTATAAAATGGCCATGTCCATTTGCATGAGCCACCATACACGCGTACATGTATGCCAGCATGGCTGTTTGAAAGTTATTATCTATGTTTTTACTAATTATTAGTCTCTACATGCGCAATCACTAACCTCTGGCCCCTTTCTTATACCTAACACTATATCAAGCTGAAAGCATATCTTGGCTATTCACAACAGTGTAAATCTGCAGAAATTGCTGTTTAGTCTGTTGCATTCGTGGCTGCTCTTCGCCCTCGCTCCACCCTCTCTACCTCTGTGGTGACTCAATCTGGGCCTGATGGATGGCTTACTGCCGCGACGTCTCCATGCTGCTTCTCTCCGGCGTCCCCGGGCCGGCTCGACGCTGCGGATCTGCCATGTTTCTGATGACGTAAGGTGAGCGCTCACTCCGAAGTATGTACCAGCAACGGCGCGAACCTCAGGGGCATCCCCCTGTATTGATGTCATCCGCTTACAACATAAAAGGTCTTCACTTATGCTTACGATTTGAGTTAGCATGGAGGATTGATTGCGGGGATTCATTCGGACCCGCTTCTCTCTAAGCTACTCTGCCTCCTCGGACTTACCAGAGGTACTCGCTCCTCGGGGGCCTCGCTCTCTTTTCTCTATTTCAGATTACAGATAGGAACCGGTACTCGCTCCTCGAGGGCCCATGTTCCTAAACACTCTGAAGATTCTCTACTGTCTAGAAGCTATCGCAGGTACAGACATTTGTGAGTTACTATTTCAGATGGCATATAGGAACCGGTACTCGCTCCTCGAGGGCCCATGTTCCTGAACACATTGAAGATTCTCTACTGCCTGGAAGCTATTACAGATACAGACAATTGTGAGTTACCATCGCTCTCCCAGAGCTTTCCCTGGAACCAGGTACTCGCTCCTCGAGGGCCTAACCCTTTCCAGCTACTGAGCTTTCTCAAGACCTTACATGAGTTATTATCTAAGTACTGGCTATGTACACAGCATACCCTATCTATTCACTATCTACAGTCTCTTTACAGCTCAGCAACCCTGGGATCGCAGTTCCAGTACTTGAGGGACTTCAGTCCTGCCGGGCATATCAGCTCACTATTGCCACCTCTGGTGGTTCTATTAACCAGTCTAATAAAATAACTATCTGTGTCTGTCTTCATACCCAAGCCTAGCCAGTGGTCCCTCTCAGGATATCCTCCTGGGGGCGCTGTCATCTGCCATCGGCCAGAGAATTCACCTACTTACATTCCTTTCCAGCTGAGTACTCTCTCTAGCACTCCGCTGGTACAGATTGCCAACTCAGCAGGCTATATCATAACAGATTGTTCCTCCCATCTGCTTGCTCCTCCCATCAGCATAGCAAATCCTAACAGATTGCTAGCTCCTCCCCTCTGGAGGAGCAGATTTACAACAGATTGCTAACTCCGCAGTCTAACTCACAACAGATTGCTAACTCCAGTGAATCCGGCTTTAAAATTGGAGAAGCAGTACTCCTGGGAATCCAGCTTAAGGTATTGGATGTCAGTAACCCATGGACCCGGCACACCTCTCCGCTTTGCAGGCTATACCAGGCCTGGCTCAACGCATCTCAGAACAGCAAGACGCCTTGGAGAAACTTACTGCAGTATTTCATCAGCTTCACACACAGAAGCTACAAGGCACGGCTTCTACACAAGAAGATCAGTTACCGGAGGTAACTTTAAAGACAGCTGTTCCACTGGTGGCGCCTATTCGATTCTTCGGAGAACTCCAGAAGACTCGGGGCTTTTTGAACCAGTGCAGCTTACATTTCATCTTACAACCTTCATTGTTTCCCACAGGCCTCTCTAAGACCAGCTACATCCTGTCATATTTGGATGGGAGAGTCTTGTCGTGGGCATCTACCTTGTGGAAATGCAAGGACCCTATTTTTTCAGGACATAGAAGGATTTATGGACTTGTTTAAATCCGTTTTTGATGACCCTGCTTGTATGTCTGTTGCCGGGTTTGCTTTAGTGGACTTGAAGCAAGACAACAGATCCCTGGCTGAATTTGCCATAGAATTTAAGACACTTGCAGCGGAACTTCGCTGGGACCCCAGATGTCTCAAGACTCTCTTCTGCAGAGGCCTGGATACCCGCGTGAAAGACGAGCTGGCCGCTTGTCAGACACCTGACTCGCTGGAAGAACTGATAGCCTTAGCTACTCGGATTGATTGTCGGCTCCAAGACAAGGTGAAGGAACTCCGGCCTAAGGTGTTACCTGGGTTGAAACAGGTCAGAAACCCTGCATTTCGGAAGGGGTCCAGCAATTCCTGCTGTTGAGAAAGAGGAACCGATGAAAAGTGGTAATGGTCATTTGACCTCTAAAGAGAGAAGATTCCCGAAGGAACGCGGCCTGTGCATGTACTGTGGTCAGCCCGGCCATGATGTCTCTACATGCTCCCTACATCCGGGAAACGGACGGGCCTAAGTCCCGCGGGAGGACTGTTCTTAGGCCATACGGCGTTATCTCCTCCACTCTCTCGTTTAGTCTCAGTGACCTTTGAACCAGCGACGGTTCGGACCCCTGCCCTGGAGGACTCAGGGGCAGGAGGCAACTCTAATCTCAGATGTTTTGTGGAAAACCTGAGGAGTCTCTTCGTCAAATTAGAAGATCCATTATTATATTATAATTTGAAGTGGGCCTTGGACGTTCCTTTACATTGCCACTTCTCTGGAAGATCTTATGACTTCCACAGCAGTGCTATTACTGGCTGCTGATTTTCATAGCTGTTGCTATGCTTGCCATGGCTAGATGGCGCTCTACATCCTTATTGTCTTCACAGATTATTTTTGTGCGATATCTTTACGATTGGTTACTCGGAAGTTGTGCCTGAAGGATTACGGTACTGTTGATTCCAAAGAAGAAGATATCTCTAGCTACCAGCCTGTTTGATTGCTGGTGCTGCCATCAGTTCCAAAGAAGATATTTCTAACTACCAGCCTTTACGATTGGTTTACTCAGAAGTCGTGCCTGAAGGATTATGGCACTGTTGATTCCGAAGAAGAAGACTCAGAAGTCGTGCCCGAAGGCCTATGGCACTGTTGATTCTGAAGAAGAAGACTTGGAAGTCATGCCCGAAGGCCTATGGCACTGTTGATTCCGAAGAAGAAGATATCTCTAGCTACTATCTTTACGATTGGTTCACTCGGAAGTCGTGCCTGAAGGCCTATGGCACTGTTGATTCTGAAGAAGATATCTCTAGCCACCAGCCTGTTTGTTTTGCTGGTGTTGCCACCATCCCTCTTCCAGCATTCTACGGAAGAGTTATCCAGAAGTGGGTTTGGATGTACATCAGCTTGCCACTTCTGTTTAAGTTTCATTGACTTCCATAGCAGCTATTACTGCTGAATTTCACTACTCATCCAGCATTGAAGAAATTCTTTATAAAGTGGGTTGGACATACCCCAACATCGCCACTTTTGCTGAAGGTTCAGTGATGTCATAGCTGTGGAGCTATTGCTGTGGAATTCAATACTTCATCCAGTTACATGACTGAAGAAATTACCCTTAGTAGTGGGGTTGGATGTTCACCAACACTGCCACTTTCGCTGATGGTACACTGATGTCATGGCAGCTGAGCTATTGCTGCTATATGCAACAGCTCATTCCATTATTACTGAAGAGATACCTTTAGACGTGGGTTGGACGTACCCTATCACCGCCACTTCTATTGAAGTTTCACAGGCATCTATTTTAGTTGGCCTTTGCTGCTATATACTATCAACTCTCATCCAGCTACATCTACTGGAGAGTCATCTTTAGAAGTGGATTTTGGACATTCTTTATCAACACCACTTCCACTGAATCCCTCAGTAACATCCACAGCAGCTCCACCCATTGCTGCTGATATCATCAATAACACTCTGCAAGATTCTTCCAAATCTCAAGATCCATCTGGTATCTTTGTAGAAGACGAAGTTGAACTCAAGATCAAAGAGATACTGAATATTCGTAACAGAGGCAAGAATTTTTAATACCTTCTGATTTGGGAAGGCTTCGGCCCCGATTTGATCACTTGGGAGCCTCAGACCAACATCTTGGATAAAGAGATGCTTCATCAGTTCCACCTCACGCATCCTTTGAAACCTAGGCCTGGTACCCAAAGAGGAGATCGCCCTTTGAAGGGGGGTACTGTTGCGTTCGTGGCTGCTCTTTGCCCTCGCTCCACCCTCTCTACCTCTATGGCGACTCCCTCCGGGCCTAATGGATGGCTTGATGCCATGGCGTCTCCATGCCGCTTCTCTCCGGCGTCCCCGGGCCGGCTTGACGCTGCGGATCCACCATGTTCCTGATGACGTAGGGCACGTGCGCTCGTTACGAAGTATGTACCAGCAAGGGTGCAAACCTCAGGGGCGTCCCCCTGTATTGATGTCATCCGCTTCCAACATAAAAGGTCTTCACTTATGCTTACGATTTGAGTTAGCATGGAGGATAGATTGCGGGGATTCATTTGGACCCGCTTCTCTCTAAGCTACTCTGCCTCCTCTGACTTACTAGAGGTACCCGCTCCTCGGGGGCCTCGCTCTCTTTTCTCTGTTTCAGATTACAGATAGGAACCGGTACTCACTCCTCGAGGGCCCATGTTCCTAAACACTCTGAAGATTCTCTATTGCCTGGAAGCGATTGCAGAGACGGACATTGTGAGTTACTATTTCAGATTACAAGATAGGAACTGGTACTCGCTCCTCGAGGGCCCATGTTCCTAAACACTCTGAAGATTCTCTACTGTCTAGAAGCTATCGCAGGTACAGACATTTGTGAGTTACTATTTCAGATGGCATATAGGAACCGGTACTCGCTCCTCAAGGGTCCATGTTCCTGAACACACTGAAGATTCTCTACTGCTTGGAAGCTATTACAGATACAGACAATTGTGAGTTACCATCGCTCTCCCAGAGCTTTCCCTGGAACCAGGTACTCGCTCCTCAAGGACCTAACCCTTTCCAGCTACTGAGCTTTCTCAAGACCTTGTGTGAGTTATTATCTAAGTACTGGCTATGTACACAGCATACCCTGTCTATTCACTATCTACAGTCTCTTTACAGCTCAGCAACCCTGGGATCGCAGTTCCAGTACCTGAGGGACTTCAGCCCTGCCGGGCATATCAGCTCACTATTGCCACCTCTGGTGGTTCTACTTACCAGTCTAATAAAAGAACTATCTGTGTCTGTCTCCATACCCAAGCCTAGCCGGTGGTCCCTCTCAGGATATCCTCCTGGGGGCACTGTCATCTGCCATTGGCCCAAGGATTCACTTACTTACATTCCTTTCCAGCTGAGTACCCTCTCTGTAGCAGTCCGCTGGTACAGATTGCCAACTCAGCAGGCTATATCATAACAGATTGCTACTCCCATCTGCTTGCTCCTCCCATCAGCAGAGTAGATCCTAACAGATTGCTAACCCCTCCCCTTTGGAGGAGTAGATTTACAACAGATTGCTAGCTCCTCCCCTCTGGAGGAGCAGATTTACAACAGATTGCTAACTCCGCAATCTAACCCACAACATAGTCCTAACATGTCAAGGTGAGAGGTGTGGTTCAACTGAGGGTAATGCAGGATGAAGAACCAGAGGGGTCTGGGAGAAACTGGTAGACCAGTTTGGAAAACTGGCTATGTCCTTCATGTGAGCATGTTTTAAAATCTGCTTATCTGTGCATGTTAAAGCTAACAATTTCATAAGGAATAATCGCAAAGTACTTTTACTCAAGTAACATCTTAAAACTAGGAGCACACATACATGCACTAGACGTGTTTTAAATCTTAAGCGCGTAAATGCATTGCACGCATGATTTAAAATTTCAGCATATGATCACTTGAGCGCTCATATGTTCGTGTATGGGTGCCCACACTCTTGTTTTAAAGTTACTGTCCAAGAGTCTATCTTTAAGACTTATAGGCCTAGATCTTCCTAAATAAAAATTCTCCCCTGCTGAACGCCTACATTTAGGTGTCTCTATTTTCAACATCCCTAAGCACTTTATCCAGGTAAAAATGTAACTGGAAATACATGGATAGAGTTAGCTGGATATCTTTAGAATAGAAATTTATTTGACTAGAGTTACTTGGATAACTTAGTCCAGGCAGCATTGAATATTAGCAATGCATGGACAAAGTGAAACTGCACTTCTTTTTATCTGCATAAATTTTATGAACAACAATTTGCCTAGACAAAATTTAGTTGGGTAGCAGAGGAAAAAATTCAAACTTCAGGGTTTGTTTGAAATTCTATTTATTGTGATTAAGGATTGAACCTCCAGTGTCTAGTCTGATGGTCAGCAGTATTCTTTACTATTTCCCTTCTGATCTCTAACTGTTTTGTATTATGTTTCCACTCTGCAGTGTACATTCACATAAAATGCCCTCCCTTTCCTGGTTGGCTTTTCATGAACCAGTTGTGTATCTATCTGGAAAAGAACCTAAATCAAGCACAAGCTGAGTCATTATGCAAAAAATATTTGGAAACTACAGTGGTGAAGAAACAGTACCAGGACAAGGTGAGAACAGTGAGGAAGAAAGTAATAGTGTCAGCCCTTTCTATATTTGTATGTCTCCTCTCCTTTTGTTGCCTCCTTTTGATATTTAATAAATTTTGTGACGTTCCTGTGATCATTAGAGACAGTTATCCCAACTACAGGGAGAAACAGCTGCATCAATAAAGAGTTAAACAGTTAAAAGAAGCAGAGAGAGAAGCTAGAAAAATTAGACTCTTTTGAGAGCAGGAATGAAAGTAGTAAACATGGAAGAATTGGTACCGTGCAATTGCTATGGGACAGTTCTCTTCAGGCTTTCTGGAGACTATAGGTTTGCCCTATCTGTATTCATTGCTGTGAACTGAGGGGGGGCTATTTATTTATTTATTTATACAGTTTTCTATACCATTGCTCTGAAAAAATTATATCTCAACGGTTTACAATAACTTAATTTAAAAGAAAAAGAATAGATAAGATATATAATATTCACAAAATAATCCAAATTTACAAATCAAGAGCACGATAATTAAAACTAACTAAAAAGTCCATAAATTATTAAAAAAGATAACAGTAGAAAGTATAAGAAAATAAAAGAATACAAATTCTGCTTAATCCTCATTGTCAATGGAGTATGCCTGTTGGAAGAGCCATGTTTTTAATTCTTTTCTGAACCTTTGTTTGTGGGATTGAAGTCTTAACTCTGGTGGCATTTGGTTCCAAAGTTTGGGTCCTGCTATTGAAATGGAACGATCTCTCACTTCGCTTAAGCGAGCAGATTTTATTGTAGGTACTGATAGAAGGCCCTTGTTGGCTGACCTTAAATCGCGTTGTGGTACATGTAGCCTGATCGTGGTGTTTACCCATTCTATCAGTTGGATTCAGCAGGCTTTTCTCCTATGCAAGGCCCATAATGTCTGCCACCATGCTTTGAGAATGCCTAGAAGCTGATGAACTGTTGTACGCTTGGGAAGGGTGATGAAGTTAAACTGGAAGTATCCCTCCAATTGTTCCATCACATATATACAACCCCTTCACAGCTGTGAGAGGAAGGGAATTTTTCAAGGTAACTTTAACGATTTGAAATGTGTGTGTGTAAAGGGGGAAGAGGCCCCCATCAGTAAATATTTTCTTGGGAGGACTCCATTTTTTAGGAGAATAGACTTGGAGGCAGAAAAGGAGAGAGACAGGATCAAGTGCCTGTCAAGCATCATGGCTCAGAAGGATGTAAACCACATTGTTAAGATCACTAAAGTGGTAAGTTTCAAAGTGTCGCGCGTGTGCACATGTGCTCACATTTGCCGGTGTGCACCCATGGATGCACCGATTTTATAACATGCATGTTTATGCGCACATGTCTTAAAATCAGCTACCTGTGTACATTCATGCACGATTTTGTATCAATGTGCGCATGTCTTAAAATCAGCTACCTGTGTACATTCATGCACGATTTTGTATCAATGTGCGCATGTCTTAAAATCAGCTACCTGTGTACATTCATGCACGATTTTATATCAATGTGCGCATGTCTTAAAATCAGCTACCTGTGTACATTCATGCACGATTTTATATCGATGTGCGCATGTCTTAAAATCAGCTACCTGTGTACATTCATGCACGATTTTATATCAATGTGCCATGTCTTAAAATCAGCTACCTGTGTACATTCATGCACAATTTTATATCAATGTGCGCATGTCTTAAAATCAGCTACCTGTGTACATTCATGCACGATTTTATATCGATGCACGCATGTGTGCGTGGCTGCTGTCTCAAGTGCGTAAGTGGGGGGTATTTTAGTAGATGCACGCGCAGACCCATAGGCCTATTTCCCAGTTCACCCCAGTAAAAGAGAGGACTTCCTAAACCCCCTACCTAACTAGCCTTCCTTTTAGCCTACTAATCCCGACCTTTAAAACCCAACTGACTACCTTTTTTTAAAAAATGTACCTACTTACATGCAGTCCATAGCAGAAGCAAGTTATGCAGTTTGGGATCCTGGCGCACGCTAGTGCGTGTAACTGACTGCATGGTGCAGTCCAAATCTGCCCATGCCCTGCCCCTTTTTCACAAGACCTTTTTTATCCATGAACAGGGAGATATGATTGTGGCTGCGGGCCTTTTAAAATCCACACGGCCTGCTCACGTCCAAGTCACGTGCATATCTCCTAGTTTTGCTGTGCGCAAGCCTTTTAAAATCTTCCTCTAAGACAGCAGGGCAAGAGAAAGAGCTTGATATTATTCTACCCTTAGGGACAAATGCCTTGTTTGAGACAGCATTAGAGAGGAATTCAGGTAGTTAGGGAATGTCATGATAAACAGGACTCTTTCTGAGGTGCTACCTATCTGTGTTAGATGGTAAAATAGGAACAAAAGAACGTCCTCATATGGCTGAAGGACTGGTGCAAGGAATAAGGATTCTATTCCTTTGGGGACATGTGCTCTACTTTTTGGGATGCAGGACTACTCAGGAAAAATGGTATGCATCCATCAGGAAAAGTGAAGGGTGTCGAAGAATGATGAAGTCCTCAGTGAACAGTTTGAAAATCAAATATTTTATATATTTACTAATTATGAGTTTGGATTTTGTGGGTGTGGTTGATTTGGAGAAATATGTATTGTTCAGTTTGGAACACATCAAGTGATAAGTTTTGTCCCCAGTACCATAGGAACATAAAAAGTGTCATGCTGTATCAGACCAAGATCCGTCGAGTCCTGCATCCTTTGTCCATCAGTGGCCAATCTAGGTCACTATTACCTGTTAGGTCCCATATAGTTAATCTTTTTCATGTATCTGAATCCCAGAGATGTGCACTGACTTTCCCAAGTCTACTTGGCTAAAAACTGTTTATGGACTTTTCCCTCAGGAACTTTCCAGCTCTGTTATGAACCTCATTATGTTAGTTGCCTTAACCACATCCTATGGCAACAGATTTCAGAGCTTGATTGTGCCCTGATTGAAAAAATGCTTGCTATGATTTATATGTCTCTGCTTCACAAATCAGTGAAGAACGCTCCAAAGGTGGGAAGCCCATGAATAAATCTTAAAATGTATGGCAGATTAAAGAAATTAGGTATGAAAATGCAGCTAGGGAGTTTCAGGAGAGAAGAGCACAACATCTGGAAGGTCCTATGTATGAATGATCAAAGTCTCGGCAATAAAATCCTGGACTTTGAGGCTCTAATGACAAAGGGTGACCTGGGTTTTGTCACTGTTACAGAGGTTATACTCTTCTGAAGGCGCTGTGGGTACTTTGTGACAAATACTATAAAGGCAAGAGGCATGTGGGGAAATACAAGAGAGGAAGAGGTCTTGCAGGTTATAATAGAAATAGGAAATACATCTTCAGTTCACATCTGTGTGATTTATTAGAGATGTGAATCGTGTCCTCGATCGTCTTAACGATCGATTTCGGCTGGGAGGGGGAGGGAATCGTATTGTTGCCGTTTGGGGGGGTAAAATATCGTGAAAAATCGTGAAAAATCGTGAAAAATCGAAAAAATCGTAAAATCGCAAAACCGGCACATTAAAACCCCCTAAAACCCACCCCGACCCTTTAAATTAAATCTCCCACCCTCCCGAACCCCCCCCAAATGACTTAAATAACCTGGGGGTCCAGCGGCGGTCCGGAACGGCAGCGGTCCGGAACGGGCTCCTGCTACTGAATCTTGTTGTCTTCAGCCGGCGCCATTTTCCAAAATGGCGCCGAAAAATGGCGGCGGCCATAGACGAACACGATTGGACGGCAGGAGGTCCTTCCGGACCCCCGCTGGACTTTTGGCAAGTCTTGTGGGGGTCAGGAGGCCCCCCCCAAGCTGGCCAAAAGTTCCTGGAGGTCCAGCGGGGGTCAGGGAGTGATTTCCCGCCGCGAATCGTTTTCCGTACGGAAAATGGCGCCGGCAGGAGATCGACTGCAGGAGGTCGTTCAGCGAGGCGCCGGAACCCTCGCTGAACGACCTCCTGCAGTCGATCTCCTGCCGGCTCCATTTTCAGTACGGAAAACGATTTGCGGCGGGAAATCGCTCCCTGACCCCCGCTGGACCTCCAGGAACTTTTGGCCAGCTTGGGGGGGGCCTCCTGACCCCCACAAGACTTGCCAAAAGTCCAGCGGGGGTCCGGAAGGACCTCCTGCCGTCCAATCGTGTTCGTCTATGGCCGCCGCCATTTTTCGGCGCCATTTTGGAAAATGGCGCCGGCTGAAGACAACAAGATTCAGTAGCAGGAGCCCGTTCCGGACCGCTGCCGTTCCGGACCGCCACTGGACCCCCAGGTTATTTAAGTCATTTGGGGGGGGGGGGTTCGGGAGGGGGGGAGATTTAATTTAAAGGGTCGGGGGTGGGTTTTAGGGGGTTTTAGTGTGCCGGCTCACGATTCTAACGATTTATAACGATAAATTGTTAGAATCTCTATTGTATTGTGTTCCATAACGGTTTAAGACGATATTAAAATTATCGGACGATAATTTTAATCGTCCTAAAACGATTCACATCCCTATGATTTATCTCTAGTACAGAGAGAAGAACAAGATGTAATAGAAGTAGTCCATAAGATAAACTAAGTGGAAGGGTTTGTATAGCTGGTGAGAGACTTCAGTTTGCTGGATGATGTCTGGGGAATTCCAGCTGATACTATATAACTAAGGGAATGATGATCAAGGAATCATAAGGGAGTGTGCCTCTGGCAAATAGTGACAGAATTCTCACATGAGGGGGCAGCAGGGCTGGTGCTAAAGTATTTGGCACCCTAGGTGAACCTTTGGTCCTGCATCCCCCGCCCCATCTTACCTCCAGCACAGTATGTCATCCTATCTGCTGCAATAGCTCCAAGCAGCACTCCTTTTGGCAGTATTGGCTCTGGCACAGCATCCCTTTGGGTCTTATGTTGGCAGGATTTTTCTGCCTCCCCCCTCCCCCCCAAACATTTTGGCACTCTAGGCAACCGCCTACTTTGCCTAATGGAAGAACAGGCCCTGGGGGGCAGTACTGAACCTAGTACAGATAAGTGTTTCTGAAGTTATCTGGAAGAGAACTGTCTCTGCTCATCACAGATACCAAAAACTCAATTTGTTGTATTTTTAATAATCCAATCTCCTGCTACTATTGCCTATTTCTTCCTATTTGTTGGGGTCCTTTCTACTGGAAAGATGTCATCACTGCAAGAGGATACTTTAACTATATCTGGAGGATGAATTCCATTTGTGGGATCCATTTGATTCCTCCTCCTGCCTCAAGACAGTCATCTTTCTTAACAGCTTAAGAGCTGTTGTATGTTATCTATTAACTTGCTTCAGGTCGACCAACCTAGTCTCAAGAGTTCCCTCAAGGTCAGGAGTTGTTTTCCACACAAGTTAGACTGAGAGCAGTAAATTAGGTAGCTGACAAAGTACTGCTGGATTTTTATCTGTATCTTTTTAAAAGCGATTTTGTGATTTTTTTTTAAATTTGATTGTTCTGTTTAGGAAATGAAATTGGCAGAGGAGCTTTCTTTCTCCTCTTTCTCTTGTTTTATATGGGAGTTTAGCTTAATAGTTTGGAGTCTTTGTAGGGCTGTGATAGACCCGCAGAATGTATTTATTTCAAGGCCTCACAGGCCATCTCTTCGGATGTCTTGAGAACTCATGTATTGTTAGTTGGTTCTTTAAAAGATCTCACAACCCAAAGACTCCAGATTTCTCCAAAACTACTATAGCTAATAGAAATCCAGTTTACTAGTTTGAATGAAAAACAGGACTGAATTTATTGTTGCTATCCTGAAAGATATCTGTTTAGCCAAATAAACATAAGTTAAGGTCTGAAAAACACAGCTCTTGCACTTTTCAAGAAAGCCCCTCTTATGTATTCCAATCTGTAAATGGCCTTGCAAACTCTTCAGTGCTCCTCTGTTCTTAAGCCCTCTTAAGGAACTCTTTTTTGAATTTTTGTTTGAGTTTGATGATCTTGTTCCCATTATTAAGGTATGAGCACTGACTCCTCCGACAATGCAATAGCTCACAGTCTCCAACCCTCAGAATTATTATTATCATTTATTGAGCGTATACCAGAGATACACAGTGCTGTACAGAGACACATAATTGACAAAGAATAGGATTCATTCTTTCACAGAAACTCCCCTTACCCCCTGGAAACAATAGATTTAAACATTCTTCCAGATTTTTCAAAGCCCCTCTTTTTGCAAGTTCCCTCTGTTCACCAAGAAGCTACTTTTAGTCTCTGAATTCTCTTCTGTAGCAGTCACAAGATGCTATAAGAATTGTGGGGCAGGTTTCAGTATCTTACCTAGTTGCCACACTTGTGTGGCCTTGTGGCAAATTTTCAGAGAGAAACTGTCCAGGTACTTCGCTTTGGAAAATCAGCTGTGAGTACAGATGGTACACATGCTTTCCACTTGCCATTTTTGTGGATGGTCAATTGGGAGTAGAACAATGCATGCACATTTGAAAATCAAATGTCTGCAAGCTATTTTCCTCTCCTTACCTAAATATCTCCCAAGAGCGATTCTTTTAAACCTGGCTAAAAATACATGTGTTAGGAAAGCTTTGAGTGATTTGAGGAGGACAATTTATAACCAGGGCACTCTGCCTGGGTAAGCTGCTATTTAGCTGAGTAAGTGTCTTTAAATATTTGTCTCTATAATTTATGTATTGCTTCAGCTACAGTGCTGACTAATAAAAAAGAAAGCTCCCCCAATGCTGCAATCTTGCCAGTATCATTACATATTCACTCCAGTAGATCCTTACTTCTAGCACAAAATATTTACCACAGTCCAATGCCAAATTCACCTGCAGGATTAATCACCAGTAATCTCAGTAGCACATGTTCATCATCAACAGCACATATTTCTCCTCGCCCCCAATGCCACAGCTTTCCATTAACATTGCAGATCTATTCCAGCTCTACAGCCACCAATACTGTAGTCTTGCCCTCAAAAACAATGCACACACTGTTTTTAGAGGGATATGAATATCACAATTGCACAAAACATGATATCACCTCAGAAAAAAGTTCAAATGATTTTTTTTTACATTATTGCAAACCGAGAAAAATCTCTCACTATTTAAAAAAACTATCAAATGCAATAGTTTATCCACCAACAAGGCAAAACACAAATTTTTAGGGAAGAAGAGGAAGGTTTCATACAATTTCATATCATCGCATCCAGCAATGTATGGCGTTGTAAAATTCAAAAAAACTGTGTGTCGGCGTTATTGAGAATCGTTTGGGTGCTTCTTGAAAAAAGCCCAATTGTGGGTGGAAAAGCTCTAAGAAAAATTCTAACACAGATAAGTGACAGGGTGGTTCCCTGCTGTAAGATTGAAAAAACTGTGTGTTGGCGTTATTGAGAGTGGTTTTGGTGCTTCTTGAAAAATTGAAGGTTGAAAAAAAGCCCAATTGTGGGTGACAAAAAACTTTAAGAAATATTCTAAGGAAAAGTTTTAAGATTTTTTCACTAAATCTAATCACGTTAAAAATAGAAAAAATATTCACGGGTTGGAGGAGGTTGGTTCATGATTAAAAATGTCATACATTGCTGGATGCGATGATATGAAATTGTATGAAACCTTCCTTTTCTTCCCCTAAAAATTTGTGTTTTGCCTTGTTGGTGGATAAACTATTGCATTTGATAGTTTTTTCAAATAGTGAGAGATTTTTCTCCGGTTTGCCCTCACCATCAGAGATATTCCAGTTATCCATGGTTTTGAAGGAAAGGCATGGGGTATAGGAAGTATTAAGAGGGAAACGCTGGCCGAACTTCACTGGCTACCCATAGAACAAAGAATAAAATACAAACACTATGCACCATACATAAACTAATACATGATGAAAAAGCAGACTGGCTAAACACCGCACTACGGGTACACGTACCACACAGGAACCTTCGTTCAGCAAACAAAGCTCTCTTAACCATTCCCTCAGTTAAGACAGCGAGACTAACACAGGTAAGAGAGAGGGCATTGTCTTTAGCAGGACCCACACTCTGGAACACAATGCCTTTGGAGATCAGATTACAGAGAGACCCCAAAACATTCAAGAGAAGTCTAAAGACATGGCTTTTTTAACAAACCTTTTATAAAGAGACCGGAGAATAGAAAATACACTGGAATAAACAGAAGAGCAACGGCACACAGCACTATTCTCATAAATATGCATTACAATATTTTAACATATTGAGTACACAATGAATGTAATAAGATAACACAGTAAATGTGATTTTTTTTCACCTGTAAAAGTACCTTCTAGGTACACCTGGCCAGAACCTACATCACTAAACATTTGTACGTATTTTTATGATTTAATGTAACTGAAACTTAATGGCACCGATTAGAATGTACTATAGTACGCTTTCTCCAAACTTACTTATGTGCCTACATGTAAA
The DNA here is from genome assembly GCF_901001135.1 of Rhinatrema bivittatum. Classification (NCBI taxonomy): domain Eukaryota; kingdom Metazoa; phylum Chordata; class Amphibia; order Gymnophiona; family Rhinatrematidae; genus Rhinatrema; species Rhinatrema bivittatum. The sequence continues at coordinate 158,262,790 of NC_042622.1, read as the reverse complement.
CCGTTGCGATGGTATATTTATTTATTTATTTAGCATTTTTCTATACTGACCTTCAAGGTTAAATACCTTATCAGATCGGTTTACATCGAACAGGGACATAAAAACAGTAAACATAAACAACTTATTATAATCAGGAGATGCGCTAGCCATGGCACGCCCCCGACACGCCCCCCCAGGAAAGACCCGGGAGATTTACGCGCGTCCCGGGGTTTGCGCGTGCCACCGAGCCTATCTTGCAGCCCTAACTAATTCCCCCCCCTACCTTTATTTTAGAAGTTACGCCTGCCCAAGGCAGGCATAACTTGCACATGCTGGTCGGCTGCCGGTGCGCCATGTTCCAGTCCAGAGGTTGGTCCGGAGGCTGCAGCCACACCCCGGAATGCCCCTGGGCTGGAACCACGCCCGCTACCTCGCCCCCAGAACACCCCCGATGATGCGCCGGCCATGGTACGCCCCCGACACGCCCCCCCCCAGGAAAGACCCGGGAGATTTACGCGCGTCCCGGGGCTTGCACGTGCCGCCGAGCCTATGCAAGATAGGCTCGGCGTGCGCAGAGGGTGGAAGGGGCAGCTTTTCGGGGGTTACGCACATTTCTCACAGGATAAGCAGGATGGTAGTCCTCACATATAGGTGACATCATAGGATGGAGCCTGTACGGAAAACTTTCTATAAAGGTTTCTATAAAGCTTTGACTGACACTGGCACACTGAGTGCACTGAGCATGCTCAGCCTGCAATTAACCCTGTGAACCACAGGTGTCTCCCTCAGTCTTCTTTTTTCCGCTCTGCAGTAAGCATAGCGGTTCGGAACTCTGTGAGAAATTCTAACACTTTTTCCACACAGAAACACTTAAACATTTACTTCACAAACACTTTTCCCTGCACGGGTCTCCCTTTGCGTACGTTTATTCAATGCTCAGTGAGTACTATGCCCTGTTTTTTCGGTTGGTTCCTGTCACCTCCCTGGCCTGCCAACCGACTGCGGCCTTCCCTCTCCCTATGTTTTCAGTTAGCCACACATAGCCTGCGAGTGTTCCTCTGTGATACTCTGCCTGGTTATTAGCACTAGTGGGACAGGGACTTCCATGGTTTCCATTGCTACCAGGGCCCCTGTTGATTTTAGGTCCTTCGATTTCCTCGGTACCCTTGCATAGTCGATGCCCCCATTATTAGCATCGGTACCCCTTTTAGACCATCCTGGATTCTTATATGCCATTGGTACCCCTCCCCCAGTGGTACACTGATGCCATCGGTCCCTGCATCGTTTCTATCAGTGCCATCCATGTTTTTCATCCATGGCACTTATTTTTCCTTGGGTTTCATCGGTGCCATCATTGCCCGGATGGATGCCATCAATGCACCCCTTTGTCTTGTTGGTGCCATCCATGCCCGGGTTGATGCCACCATCACCCAGGGCACTTCCATCGATGCCAGGGCCATTTCCATCAAAGCTATCCTTTAATTTATCGATGTCATCGATGCCCAGGACATTTCCATCAATACCATTGTCCATGGAATCGATGCCCAGGTCAATTCCATCGATGGCATCCATGCCAGGGTCTATTCCATCAATGGCATCGATGCCCAGGTCGATGGCATCAATGTCCAGGTCGATGGCATCGATGTCTGGGTCGATTCCATCGATGTCATTGATACCCATGTTGATTCCATCGATGCCAATGTCGATTCCATCGATGCCAATGTCAATTCCATCGATGGCATCCTTGCCAACATCGATTCCATCAATGCCCATGTCGGTGGCATCGATGCCATTGACACCATTGGTGCCTGAGTCGATCCAATCGATGCTGTCGATGCCCGTGGCCATGCCACTGATGCCTTCAGTGTCCACCTCCATACATCAATGCCCTCGACGCTCACATCATTTTCATCAGTGTCTTTGACGTTCCTATCGATGCAGTCATCGACTCTGTCAATGCCTGTATCATTTTTCCAATGCCAATGATGTTTTTCGATTATTCTATGCCACATCGTTTTCATAGATACCTACGCCGATGCCGTCAGTGCTTTCGTCACTGTCATTGTTGCTCTGCCCGGATCATCGATGTTTTTTCATATATATTTTTGACGATATCCTTGAGGCCGCTTTGGCTGCCATCGACACCGTCAATACCGACATAGCACCTCCATGTAATGCCCTTGCCTAAACACAGTGCTCCATGCTTTGGGTTCTTATTAAAGCCCCATATTAGCCTACGACACTACATAGTGCCAGGAGCAGTGCAAGCATGCTGACAGTCTGTCATCAATCGCCATCCACGACAGCAAGGGCATCCATCTCGGCGCTGGGGAAAGACCAGGCTGAGCACTGAGGTACGCATCGTCACCGACACGGTGACCATCTGCCACCGACGCCATCCAGCACGTCGGTGCTATCCTTCTCGGTGCTGGAGAATGCCCGGGTCGAGCAACATCACCACTGCCATCACCACTGTTCCGCACAGTGCTGGCAGTCCTTGATGCTCCAGAAACACCGTAACGAGTTCCGAAAAATTCTACACTGGCGTCACGAGACATCGAGCCACTGCGATGAGGGCCGGGTTCACGAGCCAAAGATAGCTCCCCTGTTTCCGAGGTGTGCCCCACCGACATCAGTTCTGGATTGTGGCCCTCCTCAAAATTACTGTGGTAGTGCCAGCCATGCTCAGCTTGTCTCCTCTATACCTGTGCCACCATACCAGGCATCAGAGTTCAGACGGACATCTACGTCTGTCTGGCTACCCCGCGATGACTCCTGAAATCCACGGAGCCAGCAATCTTCACCGGCTCGTCCTTCAGCGATCCACGTCGGATAGTAAGTACCCACTTCTGGTGCATTCCCATTGAGATGTGTTCTCTAATTCGGGCCACATGGTTCGAAATGTTCTAGGTCATCTACCTTCCAAGAACCATATTAGTGTCACATATTGCTATTGCTAGCTATGTCAGCCACAATACCAAGAGAACCTCTCTATCATTTATTTGGGATTGCATCAGGACATCCTCCCATTTTCAGCAATGGGGCTCTGTAATGATTAATACTCTGGCTTCTGGTTCCTAATTCAGAACCAAAGTTCCAGATGCATTCGCTGATCTGCTAAACACGAGATCCAGCAAATACTGCCTCAAGTGCAAGTCCACCTCAAAGCCTGACGACAGGTCTCGATGAATCCTTGTACAGCACACAGAAATGCGGGTAAGACTTTACCGCTCATGCTCCCGTGGGAAGTTACATGATATCCAGATTACATCAGATTTGATGCATTATTTCAATCTTAGCCAGTGCAACAACTAATTTGTATTTCCTTTGTGGTCTCTGATAGACAGTCTCCTGCAGAAACTTTCTGGGCTTCAAGAGTCAGTAGCTTTGGTAGCACCTGATTGATTAAGCGACCTTGGTATGCAGTTATACTTTGGCTGTTTGGACAAGTTTCTTTTCTTTACGTTGGAGCTTAGGTCTCCTGAGGCAAGATTTGTTATTTTGTGGGGCCCTGGTTTGATTCTGTCTTGTAGCCTGGTCCTTGAGAGGTCTTGTTTAAACAAGAAAGGATATTTTCAAGAGATGATAGATACCTTGTTGCTTTCTTGGGAAAGTTCCACATCCCTGGTATATATCAGGATTTGGCAGAGTTTTGAAGATTGCTGTCCTACTAAGCAGGTTTTTTCCTAGAGGGAATTTGATACCTTCCATTTGGGATATTTTTGCAAGGAAGATGGATAAAGGTCTAGCTCTCACTTTCTTGAAAGCACAAATAATGGCAATTATGTGTTTCAGAGGTTTTGTTCAGGATACGTCTTTAGCCTCTCATCTGGAGTTTTCTCATTCTCTGTGAGGAGTGAAACACGAATTGGTCTTGTCTTGGAATTTGATGGTGATATCCTTTATGGTGGTTACTTCTTTGAGGCCTTAAAGACTTTTTTTTTTTTTGACTGAGTTGAGAGTGGCAACCTACTCAGTATTGAAAATTTCTGAGCTGTAAGCTTGTTCATGTAGGGAGTCTTTCTTGGTCCTTCAAAAGGGGATAGTACAGATTTGAACAAATTTGGCATTCCTTCCGAAGGTGATTTGCTTTTTCACCTTAGTTGAATAATGCGTTTTCCTTCCTTATATTGAGAGCTGTATGGGGAATTTTAGTGGCTGCTCCACTCCTTTGTTATGCAAAATGTTCTATTGAGGAATTAAGGTCATGAATGGCTATAGGGGATCAGATTATCTTTGTCCTCATTGCGGGGTCATTTAGGAGGGACATGTCTATGAAATCTTCATTGGTGTACTTATTTAAAGAAGTCATAAGTGTGGCCAATGTAATTAGAGGACCACCACTTTTCTAAACAGGACGTAAGCACTAAGCAGTTTCCTGGATCAAGCCTTGGTTGGTTTCACCACTGAAGAGTTATAAATTGGTGACCTGGTTTTCCTTGCATTCTTTTGTGATAGTTTATTGTCTTGCTGTTTGAACCAGGAGTAAGTATCCTTTTATTCAGAGGTCTTGAGGTCGGATTTGGCAGTGACCCACCTATTCGAGGTTTAGCTTTGGTACATCCCATGAATTTGGACTCATTTGACTGGATGACGAGGAAGGAGAAATTAGTTTTTACTGATAATTTACTTTTCTTAAGTCCAGCCAGACTAGTCCAGGACCCTCCCTTATCTGCCAAACATGTGGTATTCAACAGTTATTTCTTTTCAGAAAGTGTATAAAGTATATAATTTTAATCAAATTTTCAGTAGATAAGGTATGGGGACATTATTCTATTTAGTCTATTCTAATTGTGTTGTTTTATTGTTATGCTCATTTATTCTCCTTTGGAAATCCCCTGCTTTGGGGGAGGGAGAAAGTTTATTTTTAGTATGTTATTCTTACTTTGTTACAGGATACTGGCAGGCTGAGGGCAGCATGGGAGCCTTTGTAAAGTGACATCAGCAAGCCTGTTAATCTCTACCTCCATCTGCAGGATGGAGGACATAACCCATGCATTTGGACTGCTCTGGCTAGATGCAAGAAAAGGAAATTATCAGATAAGAACTAATTTCTCCTTCCACAATTGCAGAATTGCCCCTACTGCTGCAGCCAAAAGACTGAGCTCCAGTATCACACACATTGCTCACATTTCTCAGCTAAGAATCTCTAGCATTTTGTCTGGCCCTTGTAAAGCGATACTGAATATGCTTAATAAAGGCAATGCTTCTTTTTTGCTTTCTGTCTTTAAGACTTGTGTCACTACTGCCATAGAAGGAGGAAGGAATCCAGCAGAAGACTGCCCCATGCTGTCGGAATGGTCCTGCCAAAGAACTGTTGGTGAGCTTCTAGCCCTTCACTTGAACCTGCTTCCCACTCTTGTACTGTGCACATTTATGGGAAATGATAGGTTAATTCTACAGACCAGGAGCAATAATTAGCCTCTGCAAGCCTGCAAACTAATTTTCAAAGAAAAACTCCCTGTGGGTGAAGTACATACAAATAATGAGGTCCATATTCAGTCACAGTCCGGCTAGCAAAGTTAGCTGGATAAACTTATCCAACTGACTTTGAAGGTATTTTCAATAGTAAAACTGCATTATTGAATATAGCTGGATATCTTAAAGTTAGCTGGCTAACTATAGCCATGTAACTTTAGGACAGCTCTTTGCCCGAACAGACTTAGGCCTAGATTCATCAAAATGCTATAAATAAAGCAGAAATATGGCACATTAGTGTCCACGATAAAAAAAAAAAAAAAGAGCATGGTTAGGGAAATTTTTGATATCTCCTCCTGATCCCCCCAAGCTGGCCAAAAGTTCCGGTTGTGTCCAACGAGGGTCCCGGAGCGAACGCGCGGGGAATCACGTGACGTCCGCGTCACTCCGACGTGACGCCGACGTCATGTGCTCCTCGCAAAGGAATACAGAAATGGCGTCCTGACTCCCCGCTCGACCACCAGGGAGTTTTGGTAAGTCTTGGGGGGGGATTAAGGAGGGTGAGGGGTTTAAATTTTTATTTAGGATCAACAATCGCGATTTCCAATGTATTCAACATAGCTATGTTGAATAAGTTGGAAATCCGATCATTTTCGCCTCATCACTTTAAGTTAAAAAAAAAAATTACGTTGCGTTTTACATATGCGTTCAAAACGAATGCACACCCCTAATTGAGCCAGTGTATGTCCTGGTTGTGGAGGGTTTTATGGATGATAGTAAAGGTTTTGTGGAGGATTCTGATGGAGACTGGGAGCCAGTGGAGGTCTTTGAGGATGGGGTGATGTGATCTCTCTTCTGAGTGTTGGTTAAGATTCTGGCCGCGGTGTTTTGGAGCATTTGGAGGGCTTTGGTGGAAGCTTTGGGGAGGCCTAATAGTAGGGTGTTACAGAAATCCAGTTTAGAGAATATGGTGGCTTGTAGGACCGTGCGGAAATGGTAGAAGTGTAATAGTGGTCTAAGTTTCTTCAGAGTGTTAAGTTTGAAATAGCACTCTTTCATGGTTGAGCTGATAAATTTTTTAAGGTTTAGGCGATAGTCTATGGTGACTCCTAGGTCACGTAAGTGTTGCGGGATGGGTATTGTGGTGGGGCATGCTTTTATGTCAGAGGTGGTCATAGTGTTGTGTTGGGATGAGATGATGAGTTCTGTTTTGGATGTGTTAAGTGCGAAGTTAAGATTAGAGAGAAGATCGTTGATCGCGGAGAGAGCGTTTTCCCAGGTTTTGAGAGCTTTTGATAGTGAGTCGGTAATAGGGATGAGTATTTGGACATCGTCCGCATAAATGAAATGGGTGAGACCTAGGTCTGATAGGAGTCGGCAGAGGAGGTAGATGTTAAAAGAGTGTGGAGGAGAGCGAGGAGCCTTGGGGAACGCCTCTGGATAGAATGGAAGAATTTGTTACCTCCTTACCCACACAATTCCAGGAACCAGCACAAGCTGTGATCAACAAAGGACTAGAGGCGGGTAAACATGAGGTGAGAGCAGTCTATGACAATTTTGAGACTGCTTCCAGAGCAGCAGCAGCTGGAATCCCTGCCCGTAGATGGGCCTGGCTCAAGGCATCTGACCTCAGGACTGAGGTGCAAGAAAAACTTGTGGATCTGCCCTGTCTTGGTGACAATCTGTTCGGGGACAAGATTCATGAAGCCATACAACAGCTTAAGGACCACACTAAGACTCTACGTCAGCTGTCTCAAACCCCACAAGAACCTGCTACTCAGTCTTCTCATCGTCCTCCACGGAGAAACCCGACGTTCTTATTACAGACCACACAGATACTACCCCCAGACTTCTAGGGGTAGGTCTACCAGACCACAACAACGCTCCCAGGACAGGCAATCTAGGCCTGCTCGTCCACAACCCCCTGCACAGACAGGCCCTGCGGCAGGCTTTTGAAACACAGGCCAGAGAACAAACCCAACCTTTCAATCCCAAGCCAAACCTACCAGTGGGTAGTGACTGTCTCACTTTCACACAAATTGTCAAAACATAACATCAGACCAATGGGTACTCTCCATAGTGTCTCGAGGCTACAAACTAAATTTCATCTCAATTCCTCCAGAACTTCCTGCCCACAACAAACTTCTCAACTTCATCAACTACAAATAGAATTATCCACCCTTCTGAGAGCCAGAGCCATACAACCAGTGCCTCAGTTTCAGCAGGGCAGAGGATTCTACTCCCGATATTTCCTCATTCCAAAGAAAACCGGAGGCCTACGTCCCATCCTAGACCTCAGAAATCTCAACAAATTTCTGAAAAAAGAGAAGTTCAGGATGGTTTCTCTAGGCACCATGCTTCCACTTCTACAAACAGGAGATTGGCTTTGTTCTCTGGATCTTCAAGACGCTTATGCTCACATTCCAATATTCCCTCCTCATCGCAAATACTTGCGCTTCATGGTAGGCCGTCAACATTTCCAATACAGAGTTCTACCCTTTGGACTGGCATCTGCTCCAAGAGTTTTCACCAAATTTCTAGCAGTAATAGCAGGTCACTTACACAAAGAAGGTGTCCATTAGGGATGTGAATCATGTGCCCTATCGTCTTAACGATCGAAATCGTCTGGCAGGAGAAGAAAATCGTGTTTGGCACGATTTTTTAGTTAAAAAATCGTTAAAAATCGTTTTTTCCGATTAGTGCGCACTAACAGAAAATGATACAATTTGACACTTTTCAGGTCAGTTAAGGTCAGTTTAGGAATGAATATGTATTCCTATTGGCTGCCCTCTTATTTATTCATGTTACCAAGGTTCCCACTGACAGTATATGTGGGATGGGAAATGGAAACAGTTGGTAGCTTGACAAAAAAAGTAATGTGATCAGTCAATGTGACTAGAACTTGTGCCCTAACCCTGATACCAGGGGTGTTGTGATCTTCCTGCACACAGTGCCCTAACCCTGGCACAAGCTGGAGTCAATGTGTGCAGGAAAGGAAACCTGCCTTTTCCCCAGCTGGAGTCAGTGTGTGCAGTAAAGGAGATCTGCCTTGTCCACAAGCTGGAGTCAATGTGTGCAGTAAAGGAGACCTGCCTTTTCCCCAAGCTGGAGTCAATGTGCTGTAAAGGAGACCTGTCTTATCCCCAGGCTGGAGTCAGTGTGTGCAGAAAAGGGGACCTGCCTTTTCCCCAAGCTGGAATCAATGTGTGCAGTAAAGGATACCTGCCTTTTCCCCAAGCTGGAATCAATGTGTGCAGTAAAGGAGACCTGCCTTTTCCACAAGCTGGAGTCAATGTGTGCAGGAAAGGAGACCTGCCTTTTCCACAAGCTGGAGTCAATGTGTGCAGGAAAGGAGACCTGCCTTTTCCCCAGCTGGAGTCAGTGTGTGCAGGAAAGGAGATCTGCCTTATCCCCAAGCTGGAATCAATGTGTGCAGTAAAGGAGACCTGCCTTTTCCCCAAGCTGGAGTCAATGTGCTGTAAAGGAGACCTGCCTTTTCCCCAAGCTGGAGTCAATGTGTGCAGGAAAGGAGACCTGCCTTGTACCCAAGCTGGAGTCAATGGGTGCAGTAAAGGAGACCTGCCTTGTCCCCAAGCTGGAGTCAATGTGTGCACATAATGCAATGCACAGGAAGCAATGATGTGACTGCTGGAGTGGTGCACTGCCTGCCTACCTAGGCTTGAATATATTAATGCTGCAGTACTAATAAAAATAAATTATAATTCTGCTAAAATGCCACTAGCCTCACCAGTGACACTAGGCTAGTAGCCTAGTCAGACATTCACCACCACCTAATAATAATTAATTATTAATTCAGTGATATAATAAATCATTTAAAAAAAATTGAGTAGGTTAATATAATAGATGACTGTAGTAGATTGAATAAAGATCTGATGTTTCTGCTCTCCTCACACCAAACAAAAGCAACACACAAGCAGAGAAGCCCTTCTTATAAAGCTGAGCTAGTGAGTTAAGTAGGAGGAAAGTAAACATACTGGTGGCTAGTGTGGCTACTTAAAAAATACACTTACCAACAATCAATTACCACATATATTTGAACTGTGTAGTTCCAGCCAGGACCACCTTTCTAAAATGCACAGTGATTGGCAAATTCAACATGCACTAGCATTTCATGTGCCTGCTAACAAAAATAATAAACAAACAAGTTCTAGTCACATGAGTGATGATCATCACATTACTTTTTTTGTCAAGCTTCCAACTGTTTCCATTTCACATCCCCCCAACCATTACCTCAGTGGGAACCTTGGTAACATCAATAGATAAGAGCACAGCAAGCCAATAGGAATACATATTCATTCCTAAGTGACCTTTACTGACCTGGGAAGTGTCAACAATTTGTATCATTTTCTGTTGGTGTTCGTGAGTTTCCAGTTCCATTTCCCATCCCCCCAACCATCACCTCATTGGGAACCTTGGTAACATCAATAGATAAGAGTGCAGCCAGCCAATAGGAATACATATTCATTCCTAACTGACCTTCACTGACCTGGAAAGTGTCAATTTGTATCATTTTCTGTTAGTGCACACTAACGGGAGTTAGTGCGCACTAACAGAAAATGCCCTCATTCTACTAACAGAATGCCCTCATTCTACTAGCAAACTCCATTTCCTTACAGACGCAAGTCACAGCTCATCAGTTTCTGATATTGCTAGGTCATATGGCCTCCACAGTTCATGTTACACCTATGGCAAGGCTTGCCATGAGGGTTACCCAATGGACTTTAAGATCACAATGGATACAAGCCATTCAACCACTACATTATCCAATTCGCTTGACCTAACAACTAAGATCATCTCTACGTTCGTGGACAAACAAGGACAACTTGTGCAAAGGCCTACTTTTTCAGCAACCAGTCCCACAGATAACTTTAACTACAGATGCATCCACCTTGGGGTGGGGAGCTCATGTAGACAATCTCCACACTCAAGGAACTTGGACAAAACTCGAAGCAACGTTTCAAATCAATTTCCTGGAGCTTCGAGCTATACGTTATGCGCTGCATGCGTTCAAGGACTGCCTTTCACACAAGACTGTTCTGATCCAAACAGACAACACAGTTGCCATGTGGTACATCAACAAACAGGGAGGTACGGGCTCTTATCTCCTTTGTCAAGAAGCTGCACAGATTTGGGGCTGGGCCCTGAACCACTCAATGTTCCTATGAGCCACTTATCTCGCAGGCATTCACAATGTAGTAGTGGATCGACTCAGTCGTCAATTCCAACCACACGAATGGTCTCTGGATCCTGCAGTAGCGACCAGGATATTTCAACGCTGGGGACAACCAACAATAGACCTCTTTGCGTCACATCTGAATCACAAAGTGGACAAGTTCTGTTCTCTACACAAACAGAAGAATCAGCCAGCCAAGGATGCCTTCGCTCGCCCTTGGAACTCAGGCCTACTATACGCGTATCCTCCAATACTGCTCATAACCAAAACTCTAGTGAAACTACAACAGGACAAGGGGTCCATGATACTCATAGCCCCATATTAGCCTCGACAAGTATGGTTCCCCACACTGCTAGACCTCTCAGTCAGGGATCCAATTCGTCTGGGAGTAGCTCCCACTCTCATAACTAGGGATCAGGGCCGGTTGCGACATCCCAACCTTCAATCCCTATCCCTGACAGCATGGATGTTGAAAGCTTGATATTACAACCACTCAAACTTTCAACTCATAAATCTCAAGTGCTTATAGCTTCATGTAAACCTTCCACACGAAAGAACTATTCTTCTAAATGGAAGAGATTCACTTTGTGGTGCACCGAAAAGAACATAAATCCTTTCACCTGCCCCACAACTTCTCTACTAGAATACTTATACCATCTTTCGGAATCTGGTCTCCAGACTTCATCTATAAGAGTACATTTAAGTGCAATCTCTGCTTACCATAACAAGATGGGAGAGGCACCTATTTCCACACAACCTCTCGTAAGCAGATTTATGAGAGGTTTAACTCACCTTAAACCACCAATTCGACCACTTGTCCCAGAGTGGGATCTGAATTTGGTATTAACAAGACTCATGCGCTCTCCTTTCGAACCCATAGATTCTTGTGATCTTAAATTTCTCACATGGAAAACTATCTTCCTCATAGCCATTACATCAGCTAGAAGGGTTAGTGAGTTACAAGTACTTGTCACATATCCACCCTATACTAAGTTCCTACATGACAAAGTGGTTCGCCGTACACATCCAAAATTCCTTCCCAAAGTAGTTACGGAATTCCACTTGAATCAATCCATAAATGTACCTACATTCTTTCTAAGGCCTCATTCCCATCCAGGAGAAACAGCCTTGCATACTTGGGACTGCAAGTGTGCACTAGCCTTTTATATAGACCGCACTGCAGTTCAGAGACAATCCACACAGCTCTTTGTATCCTATGATCCAAACAAACCGGGTAGAGCAGTGGGTAAACAGACTCTATCCAATTGGCTAGCCGATTGCATACAGGTTTGCTATGAAAAAGCAGGCCTTCCTCTCCAAGGGCGAGTAAAGGCGCAGTCAGTAAGAGCAATGTCAACCTCAGTAGCACACTATCGTTCAGTGCCAATCCTTGACATATGCAAAGCAGCAACAAGGAGTTCTCTTCACACCTTTGCAGCTCATTACTGCTTGGACAAGCAGGGACGACAAGATTCTGCCTATGGACAATCTGTCTTAAAGAACTTGTTTCCAGTATAGTTCCAACTCCTTCTACAACCAACCTACTGTGATCTTCGACTGACTCATATTCAACAACACAAACCCACTGTTGCCTCAATACAAAATGACTCAGCCTCTAGCTTGCTATTCACCCATATGTGAGGACTAGCATCCTGCTTGTCCTTGGATAAAGCAAAATTGCTTACCTTGTAATAGGTGTTATCCCAGGACAGCAGGATGTAGTCCTCACAGAACCCACCCGCCACCCCGCAGAGTTGGGCTTCTGTCCTTTTATTATTTTATTTTTTGCTAAACCTTTTTGCTACATACCAGACTGAAGAGAGACACCTGTGGCAGAGAATATCATAGCATGCTGGGCATGCTCAGTGGCCTCACACAGCCAGTCAAAAGTTTCTAGAAACTTTGACAGAAAGATTTCCCGCGCTGGGCTCTGTCGGTGACGTCACCCATATGTGGGGACTACATCCTGCTGTCCTGGGATAACACCTATTACAAGGTAAGCAATTTTGCTTTTTTCCAGGTAGTCAGACAGTTGGAGGTTTACAACTTTTTCAAGTATTTTTGCAAGAAAGGGTAGGTTTGAGATTATAATATGTGTACAATAATTCGTTTCTCCTGAGAATTTATTTTCTATTTTTATTCACCTCTCTCTTTACAGACAGGGCTTTCAGAGTATTTTCTGAGAAGTTACTGATATCACCTACTGGTTTTTCCTCCTGGTGGAATAATTCCCTCACAGTTACACAAGATGCCTGTTACATGCTGAAGGACAAATGCACAGGAGTAGTGTTGCTAGATATGAAGTACTACACCGTGCAAGGCACTCTGCTTGTGAACAGCCCAGGCTCCAGGTCTACCTTGTATGTAAAGACAGGTCAGTGCTGCAAGAGGACTACGTGTGTTACCAGTGAGACAGACTGGAAAAGGACATATCTCTGTCCTTCAGTTTATAATCACAATGCTAGGATCCCAAAGGACCAGAAAAAGTTTATGTTCTCTACCTGATGGTGTCCTGCTTTGGCCTTTCTATTTATTCATTTGTGTCTATTTCCTAAACCCTGTTTTCCATCCACTGGCTGCCTTTCCAATTAACAGTTATTGTATCTATTTATTTCTACTCTTTTCCCCTACCAATCCTCTCTGCTCAACAGTCCCTATATCTATTTACATTGTAACGCAGTAACATAGTAATGAAAGCAAAAAAAAAATTGTCCATCCGGTCTGCCCAGCAAGTTTTTTATGATAGTAACTGCTACTCCATGCAGGTTACCCCCATGTTTCTGTTAAGGGTAGTATCAGCCACTCAGTGCACATTACCCTCATGTTTCTGTTAAGGATAGTAACTGTTGCTTCGTGCAGGCTACCCCCAAACCTAATGTTAAGAGTAGTAATATTAACAATCAAAACCAAGCAACTAACAAACTATTAACAAAATTGCTGCTAGCAACATTTTTGAGGGTGAGCAGTCTTCTTGATAATTCAGATAATGCTGCTTAAAGGGCTTTGCTTTTGGACTTGGCTGTAGAAGTAGTCCTGCACTTTTCCCCTAATCTCTGCATATCATTACCTCGGACCATATACGTAAGGGCCCAACATTGGCTGCATCTAAATCCTTTTTTTTATGTCGGCCATCGAAGTGGAAAGTGATGTTGCAGTTATGTCAAAATCATGAAAGCTAATTGGTTAAGCATAGTAATCCCCATGCCTTCTGTTAAGGGTGGTAGCTGCCACTCCATGCAGGTTAATCCCATGTTTTCTTCATTTCCACTTCTAGCCTTTAGGGATCCACAGTGTTTATCCCATGCCTTTTTTAATTTATTTACTGTTTTTGTCTTTATTACCTCTTCCGGAAGGGCATTACAGGAGTCCACCAACCTCTCTGTGAAGAAATATTTCTTTAAGAACAAAAAGGATGGTAGTCCTCACACATGGGGGACATCATCAGATGGAGCCCGGCACAGAAATTTGATCTCAAAGAATCTAGAACTTTCAAACATGTGCTATTGAGCATATGCAGCTGTAATCATTATCCTGTCCCCTAGGCAGAGTCTTTCAGTCTCATTTTTACCATGGAGCCTTGTGGTCATGGGAGCTGTGTGTCTCACAGTATTCAGCTTTGCTCTCCCCTCACAGTTTTTATAAGTGATTTTTTCCTAGAGCTGCAGCTGTTTTCTTTCCTTTATTTATTTATTTACTTTAATTACAAGTTTTTATATACCGACCTTCTTCTTTCTTTTCCTTTTTCTTCTTCTTCCCTCTGTCTGCCAGCCACTGGCAGGCCTTAGTCACTGTGCAGTCTGACAGAGTCTAATTCTATCCCTTATTAAAAAATAAAATATTGCACCGGCAGTTTAGTATCTTTGTCCTCTCCTTGCTCTGTTTGTTTTTGTACCTTAGTCAGGTGCTGGCAGGACTGACTGAATGCAGTCCGTGGGTGATCAGTGTAGGCCGCCGAGGCTGTAGACTCATCTGAGTTATACCTGGACAGGAGTTCCATGTTGTTTCATCGCTTGATTGGCATCAATGGAAGTTCAGTCAGTGCAGATATCCAGGATCACACTGTTCCTGTGGGGGGAAGAGCTCATCCTCCCTACATTCAAAGGAACTAGTCTCCATGGGCAGGAGCCCTGGATGACATAGGCTCCCCTCCTGCTTGCTGGTGATGGCAGTGCAGTCTCCTTGTGAGAGAGGGTGAGTAGGAGCTTGGGCAAGCAGCTTTCTGCCTCACCTTCGTTGACATGCCCAGTATCGGTTGCCCATGCATATCTGTAACCAGCACAACGTTGATCTCTTGTATCATTGTCAGGATTTCATCAGGGATTAGGATTGATATTGAGCACCATGGTCACCCATGACGCCATCGAGGTGCTGGGGTGCACTCAATGTCATTGCTGTGCATGACTGTCCTTAATGCCATAAGGGCCTTCTGTGCCATAGACATCTGTGGACATGGAGTCTCTATGCCGGAGTCATCGAGCACCTTGGGCCTCAATGTGGTGGAGTTGTGGCACCAACTTCTAGTGTCGGGGACCAGGCCTGCCATCAAGCACCATGCCCCCCCCCCCCCCTTGAATCCATTGGAGCCACTCTCGATGTTGATGCCATCAACGCCATCGATGCCTCAGTGCCATTGATGCCTTCGATCCCATCGAGGTGCATGAGTGGCCACCCTCAATGCTGCGGCAGCCCTTGATGCTGTCAATATGTGTGGCCTTGATGCCATAGCCATTCTCAGGGCCATTGTGGTGCATGGCCTTGATGCTATCGTGGTGCAGAGTTGCTCCGATACATTGATACCCTCAATGTCATCAAGGTGTGGGGCCACCATGGTGGCCATCGGACATGGCCACCAATGCTTTTCATTGCCGCTCTCAATAATGTCAAGCACGACTGAGGCACTGGGATCACCACTGAGCATCTTGGTCATCTCTGAGGCCATTGACCACTGGGGTTCTTGAGAGCCCTCAAGTGCCACTGAAGCCCTCAAGCAACAATGATTTCAACCTTGAGCAGATCAAGTGCCAGGGTTGCCATTTACTCAACTCACCCTGGTTCACTGAGGCACCCAGGCGCAGTGGTCTGGTGCCCTCAAGGCTCCTTGGTGATGCCCCAATACTTTTAAAAAAGACAATGTCCCAAGCAAAAACTTACTGATTCCTTTCAGCCACCAGCAAGGTGATCCTCTCCTCTCAGTGTTCCCACTGGAATGTCAAGTGCAAGTCCATCTCGAAGCTTGACGATAGGTCTTGATGTCTCCTTGTACAGTACACAGAAATGCGGGTAAGACTTTACCGCTCACGCTCCCGTGGGAGGTTACATGCTTTCCAGATTACATCAGCCCCTCCAGTTGGACACCTCCTGGTCTCCCAACTGGCCGGATATCAGAGCGGCCACCCCACCTTGTATGTACCAAAGTTCCCGGTACACTCTCCCAGACGCTACAAAGTGCAGGGGGGGGTTTGGGGAGTTTTAATTACACTATTCTTTCTTTCAACAGAAAGTAGTTACTCCGCCCATCCTGGACCTCAGAAATACCAACTTTCTTCAGAAGGCACAGGTAAAATGGTATCTCTCGTTACCATGCTTCCATATCGCAGTAAGTACATTTCCTCTAATCTTTCTATGTGCTTCATGGTGAGTCAACATTATTACAATCCCAAGCTCTGCCGGTTGCACCAGCTTCGGCAAATGGGGTATTCATTGAATCACTATCGGTGACTGCTGTTTCTCTGCGGAGTGCAACATCATTCACGCTTTTCCTTACATGGACAGCTGCATAACCACAGTCAGTCCATGCAAGGAGCTCTAACTTCTTCATGACTCACTATACATTTACTAACTGGGATTACTGTCACTGCCATAAATCCCTTATACAACACTTCTGGACACCACAGTCACAATGACCTTCCTGTCCAGCATATGCGCAGACATTCTCATAAATTCTTCCATGTCCCTGCGTGCATTTTCCATAACCTCAGCCCCTCAATTCTTCATTGTCGGGCCATAGGGTTTTTTTCACTATGCACTTTCCTCATAGAAAACTGCTTTGAGTTAGATTCAGTGAAATTCCATTATCAGTGGGTCTAAGCTGTTCAACCGCTTTCGTCCCTCATCCATATTGCAGATCTAGAACCAAAATCTAGTCTGATTCTGCTCATGCTCGCATTTACTCAGGGTTGTAAAGTTTCACCTAAGAGCTTCTCAATGCAATATGCGTCTACTCCACTCCAGGCACAGTTTCACATGAACTTCCTGGAGCTTGTAGCCATGCGTTACACCCTTATGCCTTCCAATACTGCCTCTGCAACAAATCTTTGTGCAGACAGACAGCCAGCATAGGGACAATGTGCTTTCCAACACACAAGCATGCATAACCTCTTAGCTGCTCTGCAAGGAAGCTGCGCAGCTCTACACTTGGCCCTTGCTCACTCCATGTATCCTTGGGCTACTTATCTAAGAGATTTACTGAACGCACTAGCAGACCTTCTCCATGTAGGTTTCCATCCTCTCGAATGGTCTCAGACTACATGTGTAGCGGGAAAGATCTTCTAACGTTGAGGTCAACCGAACTTGCCCTCTGCATCCGAATCGAACCATACGGTGCACAGATTCTACTCCCTACACATGTTTCCAATGCGTTCCCATAGACGCCTTTCTTCCATCAAGGGCCTCTTAATTGTATCTCTTCTGCTGCCTCTCTTAGCCAGCACTCTTCTAATGTTGAACCGGGATGGGGTTAACTGTTCCTCAGACCCACGTCCTGGCCGAGACCAGTATGCTGCCCATACTTCTCAATCTATCACACCAGTAACCAATTCGCCTTCTCACAAGACAGTCTCAAATCGTAGACTCACTGATGTTCTCAGATACTGGTAGCATCACAAAACGTTCCACACCTAAATCCTATCATTCAAAATGGCATGATTTACCACATGACGCATATAAAAGAGTATTTCCCTTTTTCTTTTTTCTACACCACTCTTTTCTCTTGCTCCCTCGGATTCTGCTCCCCAGACATCCCCCACATATGTACACCTCTGTTCCAATTGGTGTATCGTTTGGGAGTAGGGATACCCAATTAACGGTAAACCGCTTCTGAGTCAGCTTACCATGGATTATCCACTGATCAAGCCACCTCTATTTTCACTAGTCACGGAATGGAACCTATATTTTATCCTTATAAGTCTCATACATTCTCCGTTCGAGCCATTCCATTCCTCTCATTTCACAGTTTGACATGGGAAATTCTTTCTCTCATAAATGTCATTTCTGCCAACAGGGTCAGTGAGTTACACACCGTGTTACATACTCATCCGACCTGCATTCCTCCGTGACCGAGTGGTTTTACGTTTTCAACTTCGTATCCTTCTTAAGTTAGACATTGCATCTCACCTTACTCAGAATATACTCTGTCCATTTTTCCCAACACCTCTCTTTCACCAAAGCGAGAGGGTTTTTCCACTCCTTGGACAGTAATAGTGCACTTGCATTCTATCTAGATCGCACTACACTCCATAGGCATTCCACCTAACTCTTTCCTTCTGTGGCAAGAGTCAAGCTGCGAGTTCCAGTGGGCAAACAGACCTATTCCTCCTAATTGACGGTCTGTATCACTTTTCCTACCAACAAGCAAGCATTTCACTACAACACTGTGTGTGTTACGAGCGCGCGCGGTCGTCTCGAGCTGGTGGTGAGCCCTTGTGCCACGGCAGGACTCAAGGAGGAGCTCCAAGCCACACCGTGGTAGGTGAGCTGGGCAGGCATGGTGAGCCAGGCGGGTACAGAAGCAGGGAGTCCGACCCTCAGCCGGACCTGCACGCCCATGGTAGCCAACACTGGGAAGTTGACTGATGAACGGTCCTCCGACTGTTCCCGGCCCTTTCGGACCTGCCGCTGGGAACGGCAATGGGCAGCAGGCCGGACAAAGGCGAGGGCAGACAGAGTCCTTTACACTGAAGACGTCAGACGGGGGCTGAAGCAGACATCGTAGACAAGGCAGGTGCAGACATCGTAGACAAGGCTGGAAGGAAACATGGCACTGTCCATCAGGGCGCCCTACTCAGCCCACCCGTGGGACTGAGTCGCGGACCACCCCGTCCCAGACGCGCCCTACACAGCCCAGGAAGGCTGGTCGCGGACCACGCTGAGGAAAGGAGGGTGCAGGGAAGACAAAGCGGAAGATCCAGGCGAACAGGAACTCCGATGCTGGGATACTGACATCCGAAGCCCTTTCGGCTGGCAGGCAGGGAAGCTCAAGAGCCCGGGGGACGAATCCCTCCTGTTGGCCACTCCAGGGCCCAACAGGACAGAAGGCTCAGGAACCAGACGAGGACATAGGGCAGAACAACCGGAACTGGAACAGGACATCAGGAACACATCAAGGCAGACATCAGGAACACATCAGGTAGTGGATATCCGGACCGAGACAGGACAAGGAGCCATCAATACATGGAGGACCTGGATCGGCAAGGTTACAGGCGACTGTAATGCTCAATCTGCAGGCCCGTTGCAAATGACAAGGAAGTCCTTATATACTGGAGGTTGTAGGCAACTCCCTGGGAGGAGTTTGCCAGGACTGCCCACCGCTGGCCCTATAAATAAGGAGGAGAGCTGCGGGCCGGCCCCTAAGAGAAGGGCGTCGCCAAACAGGAAGTCCAAACGCTGGCATGCAAGCCACAGGCACAGCTAGGCCTCTCAGGCCCTGGAGCAAGTCCCGGAAGGAACACAGGCGAGGCCCTGGCTTCGGAGCGGCCTCCGGTGGAAGGTGAGAGACCACCTGTAGCGCAGCAACAGGGGGGATCGTAACAGTGTGTAACCACACTCTGTTGCATCCGTCCCTGCCTCAATAGCTTCTCCTCAGCTGCTGCTTGTACATATTTATCAGGCTGCAACCTGGAGCTCTCTCCATACCTTCGCAGCCCATTATTGCTTAGATACGACTAGCCGGCATGCTCCATGTTTGGCCAGTCCGTCTACTCTTATTCTTTTTGATTTAACTACCCAATATCCTTCCTCCAACCCGTTACGGGATTCAGGATGCCCTCCGTTCCAAATTCCACCCCCATCATTGTGCCTTTCGCGCATCTTGGGTGCATTTGGTGCACTCTCGGGCATCCTCAGCTCGATACTCACCCATATGTGAGGACTACCATCCTGCTTGTCCTGTGAGAAAGCAAGTGTTGCTTACCTGTAACAGGTGTTCTCACAGGACAGCAGGATGTTAGTCCTCATGAAACCCACCCGCCACCCTGCGGAGTTGGATCTGTATATGTTTTTACTTTTATTTTAGTTTCGCTTGTGCTTTTAGCTATAAGACGAGACTGAGGGAGACACCTGTGGCTCACAGGGATAATTGCAGGCTGAGCATGCTCAGTGCACTCAATGTGCCAGTGTCAGTCAAAGCTTTGTAGAAACTTTGACAGAAAGATTTTCCATACAGGGCTCCATCCTGTGATGTCACCCATATGTGAGGACTAACATCCTGCTGTCCTGTGAGAACACCTGTTACAGGTAAGCAACACTTGCTTAACCATGTCTACATACTGAGTTTGATCTTGCTGCTGTTCTTCTTTTAGCTTGTGCCCCTGGATATTTTGGATATCGATGTGAGACAGAATGCTCTCCATGCCACAGGACTCACACATGTAACCCTGCCACAGGCAAATGTGACAGTTTTATCAGCTGTGTGAGAAAATTCTCTCCTTCCTGTATATATGGTAAGCAGTATTCTGCATTTATGTACCTTTAAATATGCATTAGTATTATTATAATTTAGTATTTTCATAAGGAGGTTTAACTATGTACTGAAGGGGTATTTTCAAATGGCTTTATGTGCTTAAAACTGAAGTTTACACATACAAATGCGGTGTGTAAGTGGTGAATTTTAAAAGCCCGGTGCGTGCCTTAATCAAGGGATGTCCAGATAAGTTGAACTTATGCGCGCCAGCTGTATTTTAAAAAGCACCCAGATACACATGTAAAACCTGCTGTGCACACATCTGAAAAGTTGCCAAAAAGGGGTTGTGCATGGGTATGGCCTGGGTGGAGCATGGGCTTTGGGGCCTGGCCAAGAGATATAAGAATATATAAGAATATAAGATATGCCATACTAGGTCAGACCAAGGGTCCATCAAGCCCAGCATCCTGTTTCCAACAGTGGCCAATCCAAGTCACAAGTACCTGATAAGTACCCAAACATTAAATAAATCTTAAGCTACTAATGCTTATTAATTAATAGTTTATGGATTTTCCTCTAGGAAAATATCCAAACCTTTTTTAAACCCAGTTACACTAACTGCTGTAATCACATCCTCTGGCAAAGAATTCCAGAGCTTGCGCTGAGCGATAAAGCATTTACTTCAATTTGTTTTAAATGAGCTACTTAGTAACATCATGGACCGCCTTAGTCCTTCTATTATCTGAGAGAGTAATTAACCGATGTGCACGTAAATGTGCAAAAGTGGTCTTTTTAAAATTGTTAAATATATGCTATTAATTTTCAATAGGTTTTTCATGCGTAAGTGCAATTTAAGCATGTAAATGGATTTTTGAAAATTGCTACAATATATGCTACATTTATGTATATAAATCCTTTCAAAAATTACCCCAAATGTTTAATATTTTCAACAATATTTTCAACAATGCACATCTCTTGGCCAGGCCCCAAAGCCCATGCTCCACCCAGGCCATACCCATGCACAACCCCTTTTTGGCAACTTTTCAGATGTGTGCACAGCAGGTTTTACATGTGTATCTGGGTGCTTTTTAAAATACAGCTGGCGCACATAAGTTCAACTTATCTGGACATCCCTTGATTAAGGCACGCACCGGGCTTTTAAAATTTTCTCAGTGGAAGGGAGTGGACAGTGGAGTGCCTCAGGGATCTGTATTGGGACCCTTACTTTTCAATATATTTATAAATGATCTGGAAAGAAATCCGACGAGTGAGATAATCAAATTTGCAGATGACACAAAATTGTTCAGAGTAGTTAAATCACAAGCAGATTGTGATAAATTGCAGGAAGACCTTGTGAGACTGGAAAATTGGGCATCCAAATGGCAGATGAAATTTAATGTGGATAAGTGCAAGGTGATGCATATAGGGAAAAATAACCCATGCTATAATTACACAATGTTGGGTTCCATACTAGGTGCTACAACCCAAGAAAGAGATCTAGGTGTCCTAGTGGATAACACATTGAAATCGTCAGCTCAGTGTGCTGCGGTAGTCAAAAAAGCAAACAGAATGTTGGGAATCATTAGAAAGGGAATGGTGAATAAAACGGAAAATGTCATAATGCCTCTGTATTGCTCCATGGTTAGACCACACCTTGAATACTGTGTACAATTCTGGTCGCCGCATCTCAAAAAAGATATAATTGCGATGGAGAAGGTACAGAGAAGGGCTACCGAAATGATAAGGGGAATGGAACAACTCCCCTATGAGGAAAGACTAAAGAGGTTAGGACTTTTCAGCTTGGAGAAGAGACGACTGAGGGGGGATATGATAGAGGTGTTTAAAATCATGAGAGGTCTAGAACGGGTAGATGTAAATCGGGTATTTACTCTTTCGGATAGTAGAAAGACTAGGGGGCACTCCATGAAGTTAGCATGGGGCACATTTAAAACTAATCGGAGAATGTTCTTTTTTACTCAGCGCACAATTAAACTCTGGAATTTGTTGCCAGAGGATGTGGTTAGTGCAGTTAGTATAGCTGTGTTTAAAAAAGGATTGGATAAGTTCTTGGAGGAGAAGTCCATTACCTGCTATTAAGTTCACTTAGAGAATAGCCACTGCCATTAGCAATGGTAACATGGAATAGACTTAGTTTTTGGGTTCTTGCCAGGTTCTTATGTCCTGGATTGGCCAGTGTTGGAAACAGGATGCTGGGCTTGATGGACCCTTGGTCTGACCCAGTATGGCATTTTCTTATGTTCTTATGTTCTTACTTACAAAATTATTACACTGTGGGTGTTCTTCAAAAAGGATTTATCCCATTCTGTGCATATTAAAAATAAGATTGGGTAAGGCCCTGTGTGGCTGTGTGAATATGCTTATTTCAGAATTGAAGATACTCCTGCTCATAGAACCTGTCGGAAATGCTTACACTCACTCATGTGTCTCAACAATTCATTTATTAAACATTCAAAAGCCTGGCGTATGCCAAAACTGGGAGATATGTGCACAAGTTGGGCCGGCACGTGTCGATTGAATTTTCAAAGCCACCCGGGCAAGCGTGTACATCAGTGGTGTAGCCAGAACTGATTTCTGGGTGGGCACAAGTTTAACATGGGTGGGCAGTAGGCATACAGGTCTGAGACCTACTAGTTGTATTCTTATTGATAAAAAATGATATATACTACACCCTGCAATGGCTTTCTAAGTAGTTTGCAACAGCCATTATGCATCATGTGTGAAAGTTTAAAATATTTTACCTCAATTATTTCAAGCACTTACCAGCATTAAAAATTCCTTATGAATCTGTATTAATTTATTTTATATTTATTGCAGTTTAAAAATGCACAACTATATCATGTAAAAAGCAAAGAAAACAAACAGATCCTATCAATCATGTAATAAAACAAAAATTAATGTATTCTTTCATGAATCCTCTTTGTAGAAAGCCAGAAATTATCATAACTACAATAAAATAGCATTCATCGTCATAACTCTGGCAGCCAGGATGCTCCCCCCTGTCTGTTCTGCCCTGCTATCTGCCCGCCTTCCTGCTTCCCCGATATCTCATACGTCTCTTTCGCCACCTCAATAAGACACGGGACTCAGTAGTGGGAATCAAAGGCCGCAGCTTTATTAATCAAAACATAATTGATAATTGACGTACCCGAGCTGGGCGAAGACCCTGTGGTATCACGGTGCTGCCCTTAATCAGCCATTCACTGTGTTCGAACAAGACGACTTGGTGCAATTGACCCCCCACCACATCGAGCAAGAGGCTCGGTGCGCCCCCGTGCACTGCCAACCTGCTGGCAATCGTCCTATACCGGCTTAACCCACCGTTTTCTAGTAGGCACTTCTGGCATCCCATTGCCATGCCACCCTGGCTCGGGTATCCCACCCCCCCGCTTACATTCACCCAAAGCTGTGACATGAACCACGAAACATAACAACATGATTGGTATGGCTATTTAACATCGAATACTAATGCTACCTGTGGAACAGGACTGATACTACTATTTAATGTAAAAAGCCCGCACTACCTGGGAAGCTATACTCGATAGACTATGCAGATTGGGGGATGGGAGGGTGGGGATGCCGACACTGCCCCAGAAATGGAGCCTCGGGCGACAGGCCTGGTCTATAAGTCGGCCCAAGCACGTCATCGTGAGGTGCCAACAATCGCGCCCCCCCGATGATGTGCGCGATAACACGCATGTGGTCGCATAATCGATGCGCCGTACCTCAGCAGCCGAACTCCCACGAAAGGCGGGGTTTACCGCTGCTGGCGCGCCGTGCAGCCTGCCTGCTTCTTCCCTCCTATGGAGAGGGTAAATCCGGGGGGAGAACAGCTGGGGACCCCCCCCGGGTGCCAGGTTAACAACGAACTGGGCAATGCCGGGGGGGGAGAGGGGGCCCATTCTCCCTTATCTCTGGCAGCCAGGAAGCTCCCCCATCTCCGTTCCACCCCACTCTCTGTCTGCCTTCATGCCTCCCCAATACCCCATATGTGTCTTTTGCCACCTCAATAAGACAAGGGACTCCGTAGTGGGTAACAAAGGCCACAGCTTTATTAATCAAAACATATTTGATAATTGACGTACTCGAGCCAGGCAAAGACCCTGAAGTATCACTGTGCTGTCCTCAATCAGCCGTCCGCCATGTTCAAGCAAGACGGCTTGGTGCAACCTGCCCCCCACCACGTCGAGCAAAGGGGACCATACCTCGGCCGCCAACCTGCTGGCAGTTGTCCTATACCGGACTTAACCCACCGTTTTTCTAGTTGGCACTTCCTTTGCCTTGCCGCCCCGGCTCGGATATCCTGCCACCAGCATGAGGTAGTTGGTGACTTGCTTCATGCTCCCCAAAACCATAGCTGCGGCCGCATCATCTCAGATGCCCAGGCACATCTCCAACTCTTCCTGCAGGGTGTTATTAAATAAATCCTGCCCAATATCAAATAAGTGAACCAGATTATCTCGATACAACCCTTCACATTGCATGTCTGCCCACTTGTGCTGTATCTGACGGCCCCCCAAACTCTGTATTAATGCGCCTATCTGCTGACTCAGTTTCCAGCGCCCCATTCCATAGCTTTGAATCACTCCATTGTCTCCGCGGTATGATATCAGACCATACCAAGCGAGTGTGTCTAAATAGCGCAGCTATTAACTTGAGGACTTCTCTAATAGCGTTCTACAGCTGTCTGGCCCAGGTCATTGCTGCCCAAGTGAATGACTATGACCTGCGGCTGAGCACGAGCGGCTGAGCGATTCTACATCAGTGGTAACAGTTGTTTTCGTATCATACCCTGTAAGGTGCTAGTCTCAGGTATGTCCAGCCTCTCACTCGCCCTCCTGGCTGCCCAATGAATGAAGGAGTGTCCAGTGATCCAGACGGTCCTTTGTTGGGCTCCCCTGCAAAATAAATGATGATATTGTTAGTTGCCCTCAACCCCGGTTCTAATGACTTCCCCTGCAACATAAATGATGATATTGTTAGTTGCCCTCAACCCCGGTTCTAATGACTTCCATCTCCCTATCCTCTGTATTGTCTCCAAGCTTAACCCTGCCCTTGCCACACTGGTTGCTGCACTGATCCGGAAGGAGTACTGAACTCATGGGCTTGAAACCCAAATGGGTCAAGACCTTCTTGAGCACTGCCGTGAACTGGTACCTCATGAGCGGTGCTCCGTCAGTGAGTGACAATAGATGATTCCCCCCTGCAGCTTTGCAAGCCAAATAATGATTGAGGTTGGTTAAGGGACAAGCGACCTGAGACTCGACCCTCCTCAGGCATAGCATGACTCCCCTGCCCTCCTGATTGGTTTTTGAACGATGTATCATGACTGTTACCGCCCCATCCCTAATATGGACATTTTCCACTAGTAGGCCATTGTGCCCAATGTCAGCTTTGGAGGCCGCTACCAGCTTGCTAACTCTCAATGCCCCAAAGAAAGCCAGTGTGAAGGCAGCTCTGAATCGGTGAATCTCAAACGCTGAACTACAAACTGTGGATAGGCTATTCCATAACCGCATGAGTAACTCATGTGTGATAGGCTTCCTGCCATCCTTTACATGACCCGTCCCCTGACTCCACCTGGCCAACATTTGGGTACTTGCCAGGTTCTTATTACCTGGATTGGCCACTGTTGGAAACAGGATGCTGGGCTTGATGGACCGGTCTGACCCAGTATAGCATGTTCTTATGTTCTTATTTTTCTTACTAAGAAAGCTCTGGTCTGGTCACCCCACCCCTGCGCCTTGGCGGAAAAGGCAAAGCCGGCAAGGGGATTAACTGCCATACCCCTGGAGACCCCTGCTTCTTTGGCCCTTGCAATGATTTGCACTATTATACTGGCCGAGGCTCCCAAACCAAGCCCTTCAAAAATGCCTGCACATGCTCGTATCCTCAAGAATAGGTGACCCACGTAGCAGGAGCTACAGCACTGCGCAGCAATTTCCTGGTTGTCACATTCCAATGGTCCAGAGGCACTCCGGGAACCTCATGGCTTTCTCATCTGTGGTTGGAACCTTCGTGCGAAATGAATCCCATTTAGCGCACGACAATGCATTAGCCATGCTGTTGCTTGCATCTGGCACATGGTGCACCCTGATAGTCATGTTTAAGCGCAAACACTGGAAAACTATCTCCCTGCACAACTTGCCTACCAGAGGGCACTTCGCTGAATGCCTATTAATGACATCCACTCCGGCTCGGTTATCACAACAAAATATTATTCTTTTATTGGTTAGCCGCTCACCCCATATCACAAGGGCCACCCGTATAGGAAACAACTCATGGACCCTGAAAGTATAAGCCAAATCCCCAACCGCCTGAAGCACCAGAATAAATGCCCAGGTCGTGATTAGAAACCAGGGGGTCCTGCCATATTGACACTCCATTGTATTCATCTAAAAAGTTGGCCCAGACTTTGAAGTCCTTCTTAATGGCCGAGGACGCACAAATAAAATGATGGGGCTTGCTAATTCCCATGGTAGCTAGAGATAATTTGCATAGAAATACCCTTCCCATGAGGATGACCCAGCACGCAAAATTAAGACTGCCGATGAATGACTGTATGCTTGCTAAAGTCAGCCTTTTTGCTGCTGCCGCATTCTTAACCATTTCCCTCAGCTTGGCTAGCATGTCAGCTGGCAGCCTGGATGCCATCGCCTGAGAATCCAACTCGAAACCCAAGAAGGACAAAGTTGCAGAGGGTCCCTTGATCTTGTCCCTTGCTAATGGAACTCCGAACTCCGCGGCCATCACCTGAAATTCACCTAGCAATGTGGTACGGGTATTGCACCCCTCCGGGCCAATGAACAGGAAGTCGTCCAAATAATGAATGACATTCGGGATGCCAGCCCACTGTTCGATGACCAAATGCAGAAAGGAGTTAAACAATTCGAAAGATGCGCATGACACTGCACACCCCATTGACATACAGTTATCGTAGAAGTACTGCCCCTTATAGCGAAAACCTAGTAGAGGGAAACTATCTGGATGCATGGGCAACATCCTAAATTTCATTTATTATTTATCTATTTATTTATTTATTTGTTTATTTATTTATTTTCTATACTGGTATTAGTGGTTACATCATACCAGTTTACATCCGAACTGAAGGTAGAAAGTACATCAAACAGGGCCAGGGGGTGGGACTACAAGGAACAGAGAGAGAAGGGTAGCCGGAAACTGGCAAACAAGAAATCAGAATAAAGAATTAACTTGTTAAACAATGTAACATAACTTAACAAATAAGTTCAAGTAACATATTGATGCAGCAGAGGGATAAGGCACAGGGGATCTAATCTGGGTAAGCCTGTTTGAAAAGCCAGGTCTTTAACTTATTTTTTAATTTGATGGTGCAAGGCTCAAGTCGGAGGTTTGTGGGTAGTGAGTTCCAGAGGGTGGGACCGGCAATGGAGAAGCCTCGGTCCCTCGTGGAGGTGAGGTGTGCCTTCTTGAGGGATGGGATATAGAGAGTTCCTATATTGTTTGTTCTGGTGGGGTGGTCTGAGAGTGTGAGACGGAACAGCTCATCAAGCCAGTTGGAGTTGTGTCTGTAGATGGATTTGTGAATAATAGTAAGGGTTTTATAGAGGATACACGAAGGGATTGGGAGCCAATGCAAGTCTTTAAGGATAGGGGTAATATGGTCATATTTACGGGTATTTGTGATAGTTCTCACGACCACATTCTGGAGCATTTGAAGTGGTTTTATGGTGGAATAGAGGAGGCCTAGGAGTAGGGAGTTGCAGTAGTCCATCTTGGATGAGAGGGTGGCTTGAATGACGGTATGGAAATCATAGGTATGCAGTAAAAGTTTTAGGTTTTTCAGGACATTAAGCTTATAGAAACCTTCCTTGAGGATAGAATTGATATATTTTTTCAGGTTCAATTGCTGGTCAATCAGGACACCAAGGTCTCGTACGAAGAGCTGAGAGGTGATGTAGCTATATGCAGGGTCGCTTGCAAGGGAGGGTATGGGGATATGGTGTTGGGAGATGAGGAGCAGTTCAGTTTTAGAGGTATTTAGGGCGAGGTGGAGATTTGTGAGTAGGGTGTTAATGGAAGCGAGACATTTCTCCCAGAATTTTAGAGAATCGGAGATTGAGTCGAGAATTGGTATGATGATTTGGACGTCATCGGCATATAGATAGAATTTGAGACCAAGGTCGGATAGGAGCTGGCAGAGGGGGGTGAGGTAAATATTGAATAAGGTGGATGAGAGGGAGGAACCTTGAGGAACTCCTTGGGAGAGGGAGTAATGAGTGGATTCGGCATTGCCTATTTTGACAGAGAATTGTCTATTGGACAGGTACGATTTAAACCAAAGGAGGGCTGAGCCATTTTTAAAGATGGCGCTGGCCGTCCATTACTCCTACCATGTGACAGGGGTCGGCCAATGGCACGGATACCCTTTCACATGGTAAGGGCAAAGGGCCATCGGCGCCATTTTGATTAGTGGCAGCCGACGGCCCGAGAGCGGGAGATCGCTCTCGGAGCCCCACTGGACCACCAGGTACTTTTAAAAAGTTTGGAGGGGGGGGGGGGGAAGCTAAAGAATGTGTTTTAAAGGGTCGGGGTGGGTTTAGGGGTTGTTTTTGTGTGCCATTTTTCCCGCCCTCCCCCAAAACGATAAGAGAACCCCACGAACAATTTCATGGGGTTTTCCTATCGGTTTCGGGGAGCCCCCGATTTTTGACGAGTTTGAAAATATCGTACGATATTTTCAATTGTCAGAAAAACGATTCACATCCCTAGTGTAGGATATTGTTGCTTTCGAGGTAATCCATGAGTTGGGAATTGACTACCTTTTCCATGATTTTGGCAATAAAAAGGGAGGTTTGAGATAGGACGAAAATTGGTTGGGTCGTTGGGGTCTAGCGAGGGGTTTTTGAGGAGGGGTTTGACTACTGCATGTTTGAGTGTGTCTGGGACTGTGCCAGAGGAGAGGAAGCAATTGATGATGTTGGCTAGGGGTTTGGTGATAGAGTTAGGAATGGTGAGGAGTGCTTTGGTGGGTGGGATGCAGGTTTAATCTTTTTAAGAATGGATTCAATTTCCTTGGAAGAAGTAAGGTCAAGGGAGTCAAGGGTGGCAGTGGTTGAGCTTGGACCAAGAGGCATGGGAGGTGGGGTGAGGAGGAATCTGAGGAGGATGTTTGCTATTTTTTTGTGGAAGTAGAGTGCTAGTTCTTCACATTTGTTACTAGCTTCGTTGTCAGGGGCAGGGGGGGGGGGGGGGAGTGGAGGACTTAGTGAGGTCCGCAACGTACGAGAAAAGGGCTTTGGGGTTGTACTTGTATTCATGTATTTTAGATGCATAAAAGTCAAGTTTGGGCTTAAGTCTGGAGAAGTCTGTAGGAGTGCAGGGCAGATTTGAAGATGGAAGCATGTTGGGGTGAGGGGTCTTTACGCCAGATTCTCTCACTCCGTCTGAGATTATTTTTCATTATTTGTAACTCAGCAGTGTACCATGGTCTTTTATTTTTGATGCTGGGTGCAAGTCTCGGCTGGTGACTGGACATAATTCGTTTGCGATGTCATGGGTGAGGTTGCTCCATGAGGCAAGTGCAGCTTCAGGATTTGTACAGTCGAGTTTAGACAGAGAGGTGGAGAAAGCTGAGATTAGGTCCTCGCTGGAGCAGGATTTTCTGAAGACAATGATGGCACTATGTGCAGGGTTGCACAAGTTTGGGGCATTTATAGAGAGTAGGGTTTCGATGAGGGAATGGTCTGGCCAGGGAACAGGGGTGCATGAGGGTGTGTTAGGTGAATGGATGCAGGAATTAATGAAAATAGGGTCTAGGGTGTGCCCGGCTTTATGGGTGGGGGAAGAAATGAGTTGTTTAAAGCCAATGGCATGGAGTGAATTAAGAAAGGTTTCACAGGACGATTGGGGGGGGGGGGGGGAGTCTACATGGAGATTGAAGTCTCCTAGTACAATGGCTGGGATTTCGATATTGATGTTGTCAGAAATTAATTCAATCAGGGGGGAAGGGTTGAGGCCAGGGGGGGTACAGACAAGGCAGATTTGGAGTTCAGGGGATTTGAACAGGCCAATTTCAAATCTGGGAGGGGTATCAATGTTCACAGGTTTGAGTTTTAGCTGCTTTTTAGCTGCTAAAAGGAGGCCACCGCCTCTTTTCTTAGGTCTAGGGGTGGTGAAAATATCATAGGAGAGCATGGGGAGCTGATTAAGGAGGACAATGTCGGAATCCTTAAGCCAGGTTTCTGTGACGGTTCAGATTTCAGGCTTGCAGTCAAGGAGTAGATCGTTAAGGATTGGAGGGGGGGGGGGTTTAGAGAGAGATTGTGCGTTGAAAAGAACTACGGATAGGTTTGTAAGTCCTAGTAGCTGTTTCGGGGGGAGATGAGGATGGGGAGCAGTGATTTGCGATGAGCGGGTGGGTTGGTATGAGGGAGGAATGGGGGTCTGTGGGAAGGGTAGTGAATGCGGGGGGAATTTGGATAGGTTGTCATAATAGGACCAGGAGAGTGAGCAAGGAACAACTGAGAGCAGAGATAGAAATAAATGCCAGCCAGGGGGGGAACAGAGGAAAGGACAACGTGAAGGGGGAGGTTGGCTTAATAGAGGTCTGGATAACAACAACAATTAGCTAGATTACCATAGGGGGGCAAATACAGTAGTAAAATAGAGGCCTGCAACTTTAATTATCATTTTAGGCATTCAAGGGGGTGCAGAATTGTGTGCCTAACCAAGGATATTCAAATATCACCGGAAAACCTACCTGGATAATTTTGCAACCTAGCTGGCAGTATTCAAATCTAGCAAGTTAAGTTGCAAAGTTATATATAAATAAATATTATGGTCCTCGACCGGTGGTGTAATAGGAAACCAAAGGCCTTTCTCCTTCTTTTAAGTTGTTTTTTTTATATTGCCAGACTGGCAGCTGTTTCAATAACCAACATATGCAAAATCATTTTTATCCAGTAGCTGTGAGCCCAGCATTTCACACTGCCACAATTTCTTCTCTTCATCTGTTTAAGCTTTGCAAGTAGGATAATGATCTGTGTACTCTTTTAAACACAAGTGCAAAAGTTCTATTAAGGACAATCAAATAAAATATACATCTTTTGAGACATTTTTCACAGTGATTTTAATGTCACTTTAGTTCTCATGTGCTTTTCTATTTAAATACTGAAATGTGAAATGACCTATTTTTACAGCTTCAAAGAGTATTGCATAGGTGCCACAATGTATAAGAGCCACGGGGTTGAGCATGTTTGTTTAATTAAGGGTGGCACTGGCTACTAAACTTCAGCAGATTTCCCAATTTCTGCTGGATGACTAAGAAGCAGGAGGTCGTAAGGATGGTAGCACTCTCCTTCCCCCCCCCCCCCATGTTTTACCTCTCAGTATTCCTTCCCCAGGTTTAGTCAGTGTGAGATGTCCACAGCATCCTGACTGGTGGTTCTGGAATGGACATTGTTACTATGTGGAGACGACAAAGAGCAAAACCTGGCCTGAAGCAATGGCAGCCTGTCAGTCCTATATTGCCACAAGCCTAGTTAAAATAAATAGCATAGAAGAGAAGGTAATGCAGCAGTCTAAATATTGAAATTATGTGAAATCTATCTATGTATTTATTTATTTGTAGCTTTTCTATACCGACGTTCATTTGCACATCACATCAGTTTACATTGAAACAAGTGGATAAGAAATCACATTTCAGGCAAACATTCAAACTGCTCAAACAAATCAGGGCAGTTGAGATAGTTAAGTTGTAGAAGGTAGGCTGAAGCTTCAGGGTAAGCAGGGATATATAAACAAATAACTGTAATTTGAACAAATATAGCAAAGGGTAATAGTGGGAGATACAACAAAAAAACTGTATACAGAGGGTTTTGGGAGACTACTTGAGTTTAGCGGCATGGTGGTCAGTGTGAGGGGAAATTAAACTATCATCTTATGAAATTTTAAGAATTCAGCAAAAAAAAGTACAAAAGACACAAAGGCATTTAGATTGATAACTGCACTGGAAGCATAAAGTGTGTATAGTACCAGCTTTTAATATATATAGAAATGGAGAAGGGGGTGGGGGACCCAGACATATTTATTTATAAAGGAGGAGATATGTGTGTGTGGGAGGGGTGCAGGGACCTTTAGGGCATCTATGAAATGTGGGTGTAGGAAGCAGGAAATTAAGCATCAGGCCCTTTTACTTTTTTTCCTTTTTTTAAAATAAGATATCGTTACATAACCGGATATGTTTTGAAGATATCCATTTAAGTAGGAAATTAACTGGCTGCACAAGGCCAGATTACTAAAACCTAATCAGCTATATTCAAACATAGGCCAGGGTTCATCATTCCGTGCGGAATGATGAACCCTGCGCTACAGGGGGGTGGGGGGCGAAGCAGGGGTGGTCGGGTGATAGCCTACAGCCGGCCACACCATAGCGGTGCAGTTTCGCCTGCCGTGGTCCGGCTGGCTGCAGGCTATTGCGGGCACAGCGCCGCCGTAAAAGGTAGTGATATTCCCCGTGCTACTGCTGGCAATAATGTTTGAAACATCACCGGCAGTGGTGCAGCTACCAATTACCATAATTCCCTCCCTAACTCCACCCCGATTCCTCCCCTCCCCCTAAT
The DNA here is from genome assembly GCF_901001135.1 of Rhinatrema bivittatum. Taxonomy (NCBI): domain Eukaryota; kingdom Metazoa; phylum Chordata; class Amphibia; order Gymnophiona; family Rhinatrematidae; genus Rhinatrema; species Rhinatrema bivittatum. The sequence continues at coordinate 158,229,903 of NC_042622.1, read as the reverse complement.
TTAAATCTTGCCGCCGCGATAAGGCCCTTATCTCATGCGTTAGGGCCTTATCACACATGATAAGCTTGGAAAATAACCCCCATAGCTGGTCAGATATTTTTAGTTATCTGGCTACATGTAGCCAGATAACAGTTATCTGGCTACATGTAGCCAGATAACTGTAGGCAAGTACATTCAGCTGACGTTTATCCCCTGGATACATGCGACAAATTATCAAACTAACTTTAGATGCATAACTTGTCCACTAAATGGCTTAATGAATATGGACCTCTAATTTATATTGATACTTACAAAGTTCTTGCATTTTACTCAGCTCTGGGTAACAGCAATGGTGCAAGGAGTGAGTTGGACAGGATTGAATAACAGAGCCAAGAAATGGATATGGGAAGAAGGTGAAGAAGCTGATCTTTCTTTGGACTGGTGAGTATTTCAAAAGGCATTACTAAGGCTGTCCTGATGGTCCAGCAGATGCACTTCTTTGTTGCCAAATAAAAGACTTTCCATTCTCAGGTCCTTCTTCTTCTGGCAAGTGACAAGTATGTGAAAATCAAATCATAAGAGTCAGATAGATTCAGTAATAGTGTAATTCAATGGATTGATTCAGTAAGAGAGCAATTCATAAAGTCTAGTGGATCTGTAAGTGGGTATAGACCATAACTGTTTGTGATGTGATCCATTGTGTGATTTGGGTGACCACACTTGCCCTTTCGATTGTCTTAGGGAGTCTATTTTTCAGCAGCCTGCATATGGCTAAAGTCTGTGAATATATTTGAAAATTAAAAGTATGTGTATAAGTGCTTTATCTGTCCCAACCCTACCCCCAGAATGCTTACAGAGAGTGTGAGGAAAAGTCCACATATAATCGAGATATACACATACTTCCCCCCCCCCACCCCCGCACAATTCCCCAGATAATTTTCAGAAGCTGATTTACATGTATAAGCTAGGGTTTATGCATGTAAATCCTTTTGAAAATTACCCCTGAATTCCCAGTTCTGGAGGAGATAAGTATGATGTCTAGTTGTTTTGCACACTTCGAAATTGGGTTATGGAACAAGGAGGTTTGAGTAGATTTTGAACTAGTAAAATAGGGGTGTGTAGACAAAAATGTTTTGTTTCATATTATTTTTTTTGTTTCATTCTAGTTGTTTTGCACACTTCCAAACTCAGTTTCAGAACATGAGACAGTATCAAGGAGGACTGAGTAGATATTGATGCAGTAGAATAGAGATGTACAGTCAAAAAGCTTTTTTCACGTAATTGTTTTTGTTTAATTTTTGGTTTGAAGGAATCAAGCAAATCAAGGTGACTGCCCAAGCCACAAAGCAAACAAAAACACATTCCCTGTACGTACCCGGATCAGTCCAGGACAGCTGGGTTTTGCCTCCCCATCAGCAGATGGAGACAGAAGAAGACTTTGCGGACTCTGTCCTATACCCCTGAGGTGCCACCTAGTGTCTGCCAGTATTCTTCTGTCTCCAGCAGATGGTGGAGGTGCAAAGCCTAGTGTCTCTCGGTGGTACTAAGTTAGGGGTTTGTTTGTCTTAACTTAGTGCTGCCCTTTTTTGTGGTTTGTTAGGGATCTGGACAGGTTTCTTTAGTTTAAAAAAAAAAAAGTTAGGAAGTTTTCATCAGGCGGGCAAGTAGTGCAGCGTCTAGCCTCCCAGGGGGTTGTCAGGTCCTGGTGGGACCATCCCCCTTGGTATTCGAGGCTGCAGAGCAGAGGGTTGGGGACCCTATTTCTGCCATGGCTCGGGGTGATGCCGGGGGTCTTGGCCACTCACCCTCGACCAGCCTGCTGTTTTACCAGGTAAACTTCAAATTTACTAATTTTCTTCAAAACTTCCCTGGAGTAAGGCCTTCCTTCGGCCGAGTGTTTGCTCCGTTTTTGCCGTTTTTTCTGCCCGGGGGGGACCGGGAAATCGCGCCGAACGCCGCGGTTCTTTTTTCGATAGTCAAAAATCGAGCCCGGGGATTTGTCACGTGGTGCGGCCTACTCACCGGGAATTTGCTCCGATCGCCACGGTTCTTTTTTTGGATAGTCAAAAATCGAGCCCGGGGCTTTTACCGCAAGGTGCGGCCTACTGACCGGGAAATTGCTCTGAACACCGCGGTTCTTTTTTCGGGCACTCAACAAATCGAGCCCGGGGATATGCCACGTGGTGCGGCCTGCTCTGCCTGTGGCAGTGCGCGCGTGCGGATTTCCTGCGCTGGGGTCTGCACAGCCTGTCTCTTCGGTGGGGAAGGCTCCTCCCGGGATTTGCTTGGCAAGGAGCCGGTGCAAGGCTCCAGATCGCGTTGGGAGCCCCGGAGGCCTGATGTTAGAGAGAAAGACCCGGTTCCGCTGGCTCCACTCCAGCTCAGTGCTGGCTCGGAGGCCTTGTTAGCAACCTTCAGGGACCAGGAGAAGACAGCGCTGGATGCGCTTGGGGGATGGGTCTTCTCCTCCTCCGCTCTCCCCGAGGCCGGCTGCTCCTGGTGGGGGCATGGATCCGATAGCTCCAGCCGGTGTTTCCTCAGATGAGGAGGATTCGGAGTCGGATGGTTCTTCTTCTTCGTTCTCCTCCCACTTTGTGGACATGATGCGCAAGTTCTTCAAGGCTCACAGATCTGGACGGAGGTCGCGGTCCAGGTTGCCCCGGGAGTCTTCTTCACGGAAGCGGTCCAGGCGGTCGGAGGGGGCGGATGCTCCCAAGCCGAAGCGTCCTCTCCGTTCTCGGGAAAGGCTGACGGAGTCTTCTCAATCGGACTCATTGGAGGACGATCCAGCACCCCCGATACCTACTGGCGACGGACAGGAAGAGGATCCTGAGCTTCATCCTCAGCCGGCCAAGCCGGGGGCGGCCCAGGCGACAGACGGCGATGACCCCAAGGTGGTGCGCCTGTTTCGCAGAGATGAGCTAGGGCCGCTGATACCGGTTATTCTAGAGGAGCTCGCTATTGACCTGGATTGGCCACTGTTGGAAACAGAATACTGGGTTGATGGACCTTTGGTCTGACTCAGTATGGCAAATCTTATATTCTTTTTTTCTTTTATTATATTGTTCAGAAGCACAGGTCTTTTCCTCAAGACATCAATTTGGTTAATTCTGGCTATTTTACAGAAGGAGTTCCAGCAGGATCTAACACTGAACTCCCTTAGAATACACGTGATGGCTATTTCCTGTTATATATAGAGAGTAGGGATGTGAATCGTTTTTTGACGATTATTGTCCGATATATTTTAAATCGTAAAAAATTGTTAGAGGCGCGATACAATAGGAATTCCCCCGATTTATCGTCAAAAATCGTAAATCGGGGGAGGGGGAAGGGGGAGGGCGGGAAAACCGGCACACTAAAACAACCCTAAAACCCACCCCGACCCTTTAAAATAAATCCCCAACCCTCCCGAACCCCCCCAAAATGTTTTAAATTACCTGGGGTCCAGTGGGGGGGTCCCGGTGTGATCTTCCACTCTCGGGCCTTACGGCCATATGGCCGGCGCCATTTTGCAATACGGTAATACGGCCATACGGCCGGCGCCATTTTGCAATACGGCAACGAGTGCAGGAGGTCGCTCCCGGACCCCCGCTGGACTTTTGGCAAGTCTTGTGGGGGTCAGGAGGCCCCCCCAAGCTAGCCAAAAGTCCCTGGGAGTCCAGCGGGGGTCCGTGAGTGATCTCCTGCGCTCGTGACGTCGGGGGACAGGAACCAAAATGGCGCCGGCGCTACCTTTGCCCTGTCATATGACAGGGCAAAGGTAGCGTCGGCGCCATTTCTATTAACGCAGCCATGGCCCAGGGTCGGGGTGGGTTTTAGGGTTGTTTTAGTGTGCTGGTTTTCCCGCCCTCCCCCGATTTACTATTTAAACGATTTAAAAAAAAAAAACAAAACCGCGGCGATCAGATTCCCTCCCCCCCCAGCCAAAATCGATCGTTAAGACGATCGATCACACGATTCACATCTCTAATAGAGAGAGAGCATCCAGTTGATGTACTTCTCCGCAGGTCCAAATGTTTTCACACTTTTTAATTCACCTTCTGTTCTGAGAAGCTATTTCATCCTGGGATCTCTCATTGGTCCTTCTTTGAACCCATTAAGGATATATTGATGTTGAATCTGGCTATTGTGGTCTATTGTTCAAGTTCTCAGATGAGGAAATATCCATACACATAGTCCCTTCATTCTTAGTAATGGTAGTGTTTTTTCATGTGGGGGCAATCAATTGAACTCTGAGGATGGATTCAGCGGATAAGTTATGAGGAACTTCTCTTACTGGATGCTCGCCAAACACTAATCCAGATTATTGAGGGTATCAAATCCTTTCAGGAGGTTAGATCCTTTGTTCATTCTAGTTAGTGGTGAGAGAAGAGGAGAGATTTCTTCAAAGGCCAAAATAGCTAGGTGGCTTGACGAAGTGATGGGTTCAGCCTACATATTTAAGGGGCCTGGTAGTGTTGGAAGGTCTTAAGGTGTATTCCAAAATTTTGTCGTGCGATAGGAAATAGGCAAGATGTTTTTGGTTGGATGTTCTAACAGGAGACGCTGCTTGTTTTGAGGCAGGCATCTTGAGCTCAGGTTTGAAAGCAAGCTCCCTCCTGCAATAAGGGAAGATAGGTACATCCCATGCATCTGGACTGGTCTAGTAGGATGATAAGGAAGGAAAAATGTGGTTCTTACCTACTAATTTTCTTTCCTTGAGTCCTACCATACTAGTTCAGAGTCCCACCCAATTTAGCCTACTGCATTAGGTATAACTATGGCAGCCAGAAATCTGTTACCATAAAGTTGTATCATTTTTCATTTCAGTTCCACTGCTGTTAGAGGGAGTCAGGCTCCATTTGGGGCCCATTCTTAAATCAGAAGGACAGATTTAACGTGATTACTTTGATACAGATATGCTAAAGCAGATGCCACAGTAACCTATATAGGGTGATATCAGCAAAACAATTGTTCTCGGTCTCCATCTACTGGTAGGGGACCAAAACCCATGCATCTGGACTGGTCTGGAAGGACTCAAGGAAAGAAAATTAGCAGGTAAGAACCAAATGTTTCCTTGTTGCTGCCCATACTCTACCCATTATGTGGATAAGTTGAGGACTTTGCTTTCCAGTGCTGTGAATTACTAATATAAAGGTAGATATTCAGCTGCTCCAATATGGCTAAAGATACCAGGCCAGTCCAGAGTCCCACCCAACTTAGCTTTCAGCCTGCTGCATGAGGTATAACCTTTGCTGCCAGATGTTATCTGACTAAAAAAGCTGCTGAATATCCACCTAACCAGTCAAACTTTGAGTAGCTAGCTTCATAAACTTAACCAATTAGCTCTAAAATTCTGCACTCAACAGTTACATTAAAAAAAACCCCATAAAACCTTGATCCTCCCTCACAGCATCTAAATAATACTCATACCAGCAACTCCCTTCATGAGTGGACACCTGAACCTCTCCATTTACCCCTCCCTCCCGATCCCTTTCAGTATTAAAAAAAAAACCAAAAACCTTCAAACCAGGGACCCTAATCCCCCATTCTCTCCCCATCTCTGTAAAAACGTGTGCACCCCAAAGCCCCCCCCCCTCCCTATACCGACCTTGCTTAAAAAAAAGACACTGCCCAATTACCTCCCCTCTCCCATCATCCAGAGCCATCCTCAAAGCCTTCCCCAAACCTCCTCCCAATTTGGCTGAATACTTAAAAGTCCTTATTGAGCAAGGCGGTGAACAGAAAGTTACCTGGGAAACTTTAGCTGGGATACTCAGTGGGACTTACCCAGGTAAATCTCCCTTTGAATATAGCTAGCTAAAGTTACCCAGGCAGTTTTGGGACTGTGTTCTGTCTGATCAGAATTACATGGATAATTTTAGATAGTGCTCAATATTGGCACTACCCGACTAAACGTAAGCCATGCCCCCTCCCTCTTTTCACATGGTTAAAATGTTATCTTGGTAAAATTTAGCTGGTGAGAGTAGGGAAATGTTAAATTAAATGTATTTGTCTGGGTAACTGAAAAGTTACCCAGACAAATCCATCTAAACAATAACTTGCAAGTGCCAGTAGCTGAGAACTTACCAATGCTAGTATTAATTTACTCACTGGATTGTCAGTGAATAGTAGGGGTGTGAATCATGTGATCGATCGTCTTAACGATCGATTTTGGCTGGGGGGGAGGGAAATCTGATCGTCGTGTTTTTTTTTTTTTTTTTAAATCGTTAAAAATCGTAAATCAGGGAGGGCGGGAAAACTGGCACACCAAAAAACCCCTAAAACCCACCCCGAACCTTTAAAACAAATCCCCCACCCTCCCGAACCCCCCCAAAATGTTTTAAATTACCTGGGGTCCAGTGGGGGGGGGGTGTCCCAGCGCAATCTCCCTCTCTCTAGCCACTGCTGCGTTAAGAGGAATGGCGCCGGTGGCCCTTTGCCCTTATCATTTGACAGGGCAAAGGTAGCACCGGCGCCATTTTGGTTCCTGGCTCCCGACGTCACGCGTGCAGGAGATCGCCCCCGGACCCCCGCTGGACCCCCAGGGACTTTTGGCCAGCTTGGGGGGGCCTCCTGACCCCCACAAGACTTGCCAAAAGTCCAGCGGGGGTCCGGGAGCGACCTCCTGCACGCGGGCCGTATTGCCAATCTTCAAAATGGCGCCGGCGCTACCTTTGCCCTCACTATGTCATACGGGCGACGGTCGCCCGTATGACATAGTGAGGGCAAAGGTCGCCCGTATGACATAGTGAGGGCAAAGGTAGCGCCGGCGCCATTTTGAAGATTGGCAATACGGCCCACGTGCAGGAGGTTGCTCCTGGACCCCCGCTGGACTTTTGGCAAGTCTTGTGGGGGTCAATAGGCCCCCCAAGCTGGCCAAATGTCCCTGGGGGTCCAGCGGGGGTCCGGGGGCGATCTCCTGCACGTGTGACATCGGGAGCCAGGAACCAAAATGGCGCCGGCGCTACCTTTGCCCTGTCACATGATAAGGGCAAAGGGCCACCGGCGCCATTTCTCTTAACGCAGCCGTGGCCAGAGAGAGGGAGATCGTGCCGGGACTCCCCCACTGGACCCCAGGTAATTTAAAACATTTTGGGGGGGGTTCGGGAGGGTGGGGGATTTGTTTTAAAGGTTCGGGGTAGGTTTTAGGGTTTTTTTGGTGTGCCGGTTTTCCCGCGCCCTATTTAACGATACAATACAAATGCCCCTGACGATAAATCAGGGGCATTTGTATTGTATTGTGCACTCTAACGATTTTGGACGATTTTAAAATTATCTGACGATAATTTTAATCGTTCAAAAATGATTCACATCCCTAGTGAATAGGCCAAGCTCCATTCAGAACTGTGTGCTATGAAATCTTGGCTGTCTTCATTAAAGAGATATGCAAGACTGTACCATACATCCATCAAATACTATTGTGTGTTTGGGGACCTCCCATTTTCTTTCTGAAGTAGATAGTTCCAATTTTAATTTATGCCATCAGGTGACATCAGAATATTCTCAAATGTTTTAGAGCTTATACTTTTCTGAGGTTACTCATTAGGCAGTCATGGTATCATATGACATTATGCATATGGAGGTCCATATTCAAAAGCCATTTAGAGAGATAACTCACAAGTTATCTGTCTAAATGACAAATGTGGCATATTCAGCCACTTATCTGGCTAAATTACAGCTGGATAACTACTTATCCAGCTATAATTTAGCCAGATAAAAAAGGGCATTTCAGGAGCATTCCTGGGAGGGTTTGAGTTATCCAGCTAACCTAACTGAATATCGGGTATATCCAGCTAGGATAGCTGGATAACTTTAGACCTGCTTCTTAACATGCTTCTTTTCCAGATATCATGAAAGACATCCAGCTAAGTACTGCTGTTATTGACAAACTAGAGAAAGATTTAGAGGGCCAATTTCCTCCCTCCCCTCCCAAAGCTCAATACAAAGGCCCTCAGGTCATACTTTCCTCCCCTCGCCCCCTCCCCACAAACCTTTGTAACGACTTAGGAAGGGGCCAGTATTGTACATGGCCCTGGACCCAATTTTCTATTAAACAGTATCAGGTTGCCTCCCTCCCTGCCCCTCCCCACAAGGAATCATAGTAGTTAGTACCTACCACTCCCATCCCTCTGAACCTCCCCAGTCCCCCAATACCTTTTTGATCTGAACTGGAAGCAAAAGACCCTCTGCCCTGCTCCCAGCATCTCCAGTACTGCTCTGACAGAGGCAGTGCTGACTGCTGAAAGCTTACTCTTACAAAAAGGTATCAATTGGGGGACTGGGGAGAGTCAGAGGGATGGGGGAATAGGCACCACTATGATTCCTTATGGATGGGTGTGGGTGGCAGGGAGGGAAGCAACCTGATACTGTTTAATAAATAATTGAGATGGGGGCCGACGTACAATACTGGCTTCTTCATAAATCTTTAAAAGGTTTTGGCGGGGGGGGGGGGATTGGGAGAGTATGGCCTGAGGGTCTTTATATTAAGCTTTGGGAGAGGAGGGATGGGATTAGCCTTCTGAATCTTTCTTTGGTTTGATAATGACAGTAGTACTTAGCTGGATATCTTTCATGATATTTTGTAAAGTAGTATGTTATCTGGCCACACAAGATAACAGCATGTTAAGAAGCAGGTTTAAAGTTATCTGGCTATCCTAGTTGGAGATACCCGATATTCAGCTAGATTAGCCAGATAACTCAGTCCTCCCAGGAAAACACCTGAAATGCCCCTTTTTTATTCAGCTAAATTATAACCGGATAAATAGATATCCAGCTATAATTTAGCTGAAAAAGTGACTGAATATACCACATTTGCCATTTCACAGGTCTCAATTCTGTTCCTTTCTTGAGGCACCCGTCTTAAATGTGAAAGAGATACTCTGATGGTTTCAATCTTATAAATATACTCCAGCAGTCTTCTCTTCAGCAATTTCTCTTCTTATGACTCAATCATCTTTTGTTTTAATCTTGGATATTACAGATTGTCCCTAAGTCAATATTACTCTCTCCAATTCCTTTCCTTCAGGGCTGTTGGTGTGGATTTTGCAAAGAATGGCTGCGTAGGCATTGGTTCTTCTGTGAAATATAATTTAATTGTGTCAGACTGTTTGGAACGCAAAGGATGGGTTTGTGAGAGAGATGAAGGTAAACACCTCTACCATCTTATGTATAGCAGATGAAAGGAATCTAATGTAAAAGTGATCAGCAGAAGTGTAACAGTACATAAAAAGCAGGCTATCATACTGCTTCATTTGTGCATTATCCTATGTTACAAGCATCAGTTTAATAGAAAGCTCTACTACATCCTCAATGACAGTTTAGGTCAAAGATACTTAAGGCCTTCTGTAGTAGCAGACACCACTGTGAGATATCTGGGGAATCTTAATAAAAGCAGTTAAAGTACTGAGACACCAAGCACCCTCAATAACAGGAGAAGCAATTCTAAGATATCTGGGGATCTTCATCAACAGTAGTAACATTCTTGCAATATCCAGGTAACCTGATATCAGCAGGCAGAATTCTGAGATATTGGGGACCCTCAGTAAAAGGAGAAGTTTTGAGACATACACGAACACTCATTAACAGCAACAAGAGTTTTGATATATCCATTGCCTTCAGTAATAACAAGAGCATTCTTCACATATCCTGGGGATCCATAGTAACATCAGAAACAGTACAAATTGAGTAGTACAAATATATGGTTTTTCCCATAAAGGACAGTTAACATCAGGACTATTGCAAGGGATGGGCAAGGTAGGCACCCACCCAAGGTGCCAGGCTAAAGGGATGCCATGGAGTTACTCCCACCAGCATCAGTCCAAGAGTGGAGATATTCTCCCAGCATGCTGGTCCAGTTCCCTTCTCTCAATGACTGTTCATACCATCTTTCCCACTCACTACTGTCTTTGCATTGGGCCACATGCCACATTCCTGAAAAGATCACCAGGGTCCCCCAGAGATCCCCAGAATGTGGAGTGGAGAAGACCCCTGAGGCAGGCTAAGAGAGAATTTGAAATGAAGTTGACCATAGAGGCAAAAACCCACAATAAAAACTTTATTAAATATATTTGAAACAAGAAACCTGTGAGGGAGTCAGTTGGACCATTATATAATCAAGGGTTAAAGGGTCTCTTAGGGAAGATAAGGCCATTGCAGAAAGACTAAATTAATTTTTTGCTTCTGTGTTTACTAATGAGGATGTTGGGAAGATACTGGTTCCAGAGATGGTTTTCAAGGTTGATGAGTCAGATGAACTGTACCAAATCACTGTGAACCTAGAAGATGTAGTAGGCCAGATTGACATTCTAAAGCATTTTGACCCATGCATTGAAGTTTCTATATGGCTTAGCCTCTCTTTCCCCTTTCCATGACCAGGTAACACTTCTTAAAAGGCAATAGCCTTCACCATGTGTCTAATCTGTTTTGCTAGAGTCTGGAAATCTCTCTGTACCACTTGGATGCTGTTTCTAGTGCTGGGTGACTCCAAGATGACGCCAGCCGTCCATTGCTCCTACCATGTGACAGGGGCTGACCAATGGCACCAGTAGCCCCTGTGACGTAGTAAGGGCAAAGGCAATCGGCGCCATTTTGAATACCAGCAGCCGACAGCCCGAGTGCAGGAGATTTCTCCAGGACCTCCACTGGACCACCAGGGACTTTTGGCAAGTCTTGAGGGGGGGGGGGGTCAGGAGGGTGAGGGTTGTAGTTAATTAAATTTAAAGGGTTGGGATGGGGTTTGTTTTGGGAAACGAATACATATGTAACTAATGAATGGATCGGGGTCCCCCGAGAATGGATGCAACGGATTTGGGTCCCGATGAATACGAATACCGAATGAGACGAATCTGTCCCTGCTGCACATCCCTAAAAAATAGTGGAAAGTGTTCTAAGCATCAATCACAGAACATATAGAAAGACATGGTTTAATGGAACAAAGTCAGCATGGCTTTACCTATGGCAAGTCTTGCCTCACAAATCTGCTTCACTTTTTTGAAGGAGTTAATAAACATGTGGATAAAGGTGAACCGGTAGATGTAGTGTACTTGAATTTTCAGAAGGCGTTTGATAAAGTTCCTCATGAGAGGCTTCTAGAAAAAGTAAAAAGTCATGGGATAGGTGGCGATGTCCTTTTGTGGATTACAAACTGGCTAAAAGACAGGAAACAGAGAGTAGGATTAAATGGACAATTTTCTCAGTGGAAGGGAGTGGGCAATGGAGTGCCTCAGGGATCTGTATTGGGACCTGTACTTTTCAATATATTTATAAATGGTCTGGAAAGAAATATGATGAGAGTGAGGTAATCAAATTTGCAGATGATACAAAATTGTTCAGAGTAGTTAAATTACAAGTAGATTGTGATAAATTGCAGGAAGACCTTGTGAGGCTGGAAAATTGGGTATCGAAATGGCAGATGAAATTTTATGTGGATAAGTACAAGGTGATGCATATAGGGAAAAATAACCCATGCTATAGTTACACAATGTTAGGTTCCATATTAGGTGCTACCACCCAAGAAAGAGATCTAGGCATCATAGTGGATAACACATTGAAATTGTCTGTTCAGTGTGCTGCGGCAGTCAAAAAAGCAAACAGAATGTTGGGAATTATTAGGAAGGGAATAGTGAATAAAACGGAAAATGACATAATGCCTCTGTATTGCTCCATGGTGCGACCCCATCTTGAATACTGTGTACAATTCTGGTCGCCGCATCTCAAAAAAGATATAATTGCGATGGAGAAGGTACAGAGAAGAGACGACCAAAATGGTAAGGGGAATGGAACAGCTCCCCTATGAGGAAAGACTAAAGAGGTTAGGACTTTTCAGCTTGGAGAAGCGACAACTGAGGGGGATATGATAGAGGTGTTTAAAATCATGAGAGGTCTAGAACGGGTAGATGTGAATCGGTTATTTACTCTTTCAGATAATAGAAAGACTAGGGGGCACTCCATGAAGTTAGCATGTGGCACATTTAAAACTAATCGGAGAAAGTACTTCTTCACTCAATGCACAATTAACTCTGGAATTTGTTGCCAGAGGATGTGGTTAGGCAGTTAGTATAGCTGTGTTTAATAAAGGATTGGATAAGTTCTTGGACGAGAAGTCCATTACGTGCTATTAATTAAGTTGACTTAGAAAATAGCCACTGCTATTAGCAACGGTAACATGGAATAGACTTAGTTTTTGGGTACTTGCCAGGTTCTTATGGCCTGGATTGGCCACTGTTGGAAACAGGATGCTGGGCTTGATGGACCCTTGGTCTGACCCAGTATGGCATGTTCTTATATTCTTTCTTTTCTCCATTGCTAGAGCTTCTTCATTATTTAATACAGAGAAGGTATTTTGTACTTGTGTCACTTGTGGGAGGGTGTATCTTTGCATCACAGGTCTTCTTTACCAGATTCCACTGTAATCCATTTGTTCTTGGGTTTCTGCGCATTCTGTGTAGGTGGGGAGGAACATGTGGGCTGTATACTTGAGAAGAATGGATGTTTCTGGATCCCAGGTCTTATTCCTACCTGAGCCCACTGTATAAACAACCTCAAAATTTTCCAAGAACAAGAAATAAAGAAAGAAACTAAAACCAACCAAATCCTTAGAGATATTATCCACCCCATCTTATCCCCATGAAAACATGTTGTCAATCTTTTGGCGCACACGCGCGCGCACACACACACACACACTCTCTCTCTCTCTCTCTATGTAATTGTTCAAGATTCTCATTTCACTGTTACTGAAATAGTCAAATGTGAAGCACTATTTATTCAGTTTCCGATAGAAATTCAAAATAAGGAGGGAAATAATTGTAGAGCAATTCTTATGAGGTGCTTTTTTCTCCCCAAATTGTGGTTGTTGTATCTGTGGACCCTTGGGTTGAGGCAGGATTGACTCTACCTGCAGGGACTTTTTCCACATGCAGGAGGCTGATAAGTAAGACCACAGGTAACATAAAAAGGTTACCTGTAGTCTTACATATCAGGCCTGCCTGGTAGTGGGAATCCATAGACAGAAGAAATCACCAAAGGAGAATTCATTTGGATCATGGGAATCTGAAGCTGGTCGATTAGTTCCAAAATAGATCGCCTCTTGCAATTAATGGCTTGAGAGACTCGTCCTTCCTGAAGAATGGCCCTTTGGCTCCTCAAGTCCAACATCCGCTCTCATCCCCAGCTGCCACATCCGCAACCTCTCCACTTCCAGAGAGCCAATGCAGTTGTGACCTTGCTGCTTGGCCCCAGAAGAGAAACTCCATCACAGACAGCAAGGCCTCTGCCTGTTCTGCACTGCCCAAAAGCCATCTTTTGGCCCAAGGTCCACAGAGGTCGGGAAACCTCAATGCCTAGTCCTTTGAGGAGATGACCCTAAGCCTTACTATTACAGCTCCCCAACCACTTCTACCAGTTCATTGGAATTGGGCGCCACTCATTTCTTCACCCAGGCCTTTGGAGCTAGAATCTGAACCTGACCACAATAGAAGGAGTTTTTCTCTACTAATCAGTCCTCCCTGAAGCAGCGTTTTTTGCGAAACGCCGGCCCCGTCGGCGGCGGTTGTTAGACCCTCTGGGTCTCAGTCACGGCAGAACTATGTGAATGAATAATCTGCAAGCGTCTGCGTTCATCAAATTCATCTAATTCAAGATAAGTGCTCTGCCGTCTTTAAACATTGTCGGAACACAAACATTTTATGAGAGACGGAGTGAATCATACCGTCCGTCCCGCAAATCAGTTGTAAGACTGAAATTTCATCGCTTAAGTCGCATCATTTACATGGTTGCAGTAAATCTCGCACCAAATTTTGTGGCAATAAGCCATTGAACCAGCTTGAAACAATTTCATTAGTGAACATTGTGGTTATTTACATAAAATCATAGAGTGGTCTACTGATTGTTATTAAGTCGTTTGAACATCAACATTGTTACCATTGAATTCACCAGCATAATACAGCCAATTGTCTGGCTGAGTGAAAGTTTAGTTACTTGGTTTCATCAATGTCATCAACTTGCTGAACAGCAACACGATGTTTTCCTCTAGGAGACGTGTTTGTCAATACAAATAGCTTTTCAGACAAGAGGCTACATAATATATAAGACTTTAATAACGTATGATCAACATCAATTTCATCAATATTTGGGATACAGAGTTTTTTAGTTTCCCAAAAATCAAAGTGAATTCAGTCAAACTTTGATACAAATTTGAAACATCTAATTGATGCAGAATCACAATGTTGCTTGACTGGTGTCAATAGACATTAATTTTATAAAAATCTAATAAAATAAAAAATAAGAGTGCACAAGTCATAATAAAAGCAATTTTAAATAAATATATTAAATTTAAAACAGAGATTATAAGACCGATGATTGGACCAATTGGCCTCTAGAAGTTTCTGTTAATTCAGATCTCTTGCCAATACTGAGGTCTTATCTCTATAGTCAAATTAAATCAAATTATATTATGCACTTTATAGTTTATTTCTGATAACACCACATCATTATTTTGCGGCTTACATCATATAGCCAGTTATTGTTTTGCCTTAGTATTTTAAATTGCCAGAGACTGAAGGTTCCCTTTGCAATGAGGGTTCAGCCGATAGGACCAAAAGAAGCGCTGACATCATCTCCCGCCCAAATCTACAATATCAACCTATGTTGACTTTGTAGTTTACACAGTGCTTCTGTAAACTATGGGAAAACAGAGGATGAACTAGAGTGCAACTATCACCAGTTTTCTATATTACTAGAAACATTACTGTTGGCACCTAAGAAAGATGTCGGGAACATGGCCCATATTATGAAGGTCATGAAAACTATTGAGCATATAAAATATGCAAGCTCCAAACACCTGAAGTCAGCTATTTATGTTCCTACATTCCAAATGTGGACGGACAGGCACAGCGTTAGAGGTCAAGTCCTTGTAGGGACATAAGGCCTGGACGGACAGGCACAGCATTCAAGGATAGAGGTCAAGCCCTTGTAGGGACATAAGGCCTGGATGGACAGGCTGTTGTGTCCGTCGGTTCCCGACGTTCTCTCTCCAACCTCCTTACCTCTTTGGCACCTCCTTCTTCGACCGCGGGAAGATTGGCTGCCACGGTGTCCTTCTGCCGAAGTCCTCCGGCATCCCCGGACCGGCTAGACGTTGCAACCCGCCATGTTTCCTGGAGGCCTAGGGGCTCGCGGCGCGGCCCTGACTGAAGTACCGGCGATGGCGCAAACCTCAGGGGCATCCCCCTGAGATATCGTCACCCGCGACAGATATATATGGTCTTAGAATTTGCTAACAGATCGAGTTAGCAAGGGGTTACTCTACCTAAGCTACTCTGCCTCCTCGGACTTACCAGGGGTAGCCGTTCCTCGAGGGCCTCACTCTTTCCTTTGTTTTTAGGTGACAGTCTGGAACCGGTACTCGCTCCTCAAGGGCTCTTGTTCCCAGACTTGCTCCATATTCTCTTCTTCCTGGAAGTCATCACTGCCAACTACATCAGTGAGTTACCATCGCTCTCTCAGAGCTTTCCCTGGAACCAGGTACTTGCTCCTCGAGGGCCTATACATTCCAGCTCCTGGGCTTGTATGAGACATTGTGTGATTGTTACTATCAGGTTCGGTACATGAACTCTGCATATCCTGCCTACTCACTATATTTCAGTTTCTCTACAGCTCAGCCTCCAGGGATCGCTGTTCCAGTATCTGAGGGACTACAGCCCAGCTGGGCATTCCAGCTCACTTCTGCCACCTCTGGTGGTTCATTATACTGTCTAATAAAAGAACTAGTGTGTGTCTGTCTCTTAACTCTGAGCCTGACCGGTGGTCCCACTTGGGATCTTCCCCCGGGGCATGGTCATATGCCACTGGTCCAAGGATCCACCCACAACTATCCTAAATAACAACAGATTGCTAACTCCTATCTGACTGATACTCCCAACAGATAGCAACTCCTAACACAGGCACAGCATTTGAGGATAGAGGTCAAGCCCTTGTAGGGATGAAAGGCCTGGATGGACAGGCACAGCATTGGAGGATAGAGGTCAAGCCCTTGTAGGGACATAAGACCTGGACGGACAGGCACAGCATTAAAGGTCAAGCCCTTGTAGGGACATAAGACCTGGATAGATAGGCACAGCATTTGAGGATAGAGGTCAAGCCCTCATAGGGACATAAATCCTGGTCGTACAGGCACAGCATTAGAGCTCAGGCACTTGTAGAGACATAAAGCCTGGACAGACAGGCACAGCATTAGAGGTCAAGCCCTCATAGGGACGTAAAGCCTGGATGGACAGGCACAGCATTAGAGGTCAGGCCCTTGTAGGGATGTAAGGCCTGGATAGACAGGCACATTATTCAAGGATAGAGGTCAAGCCCTTGTAGGGACATAAGGCCTGGACGGACAGGCACAGCATTCGAGGATAGAGGTCAAGCCCTTGTAGGGATGGAAAGCCTGGACAGACAGTCACAACATTAGAGGTCAAGCCCTTGTAGGGATGTAATGCCTGGATGGACAGGCACAGCATTAGAGGTCAGGCCCTTGTAGGGACATAAGGCCTGGATAGACAGGCACAGTATTCAAGGATAGAGGTCAAGCCCTTGTAGGGACATAAGGCCTAGATGGACAGGCACAGCATTTGAGGATAGAGGTCAAGCCCTTGTAGGGATGGAAAGCCTGGACAGACAGTCACAACATTAGAGGTCAAGCCCTTGTAAGGACGAAAGGCCTGGATGGACAGGCACAGCATTGGAGGATAGAGGTCAAGCCCTTGTAGGGACATAAGACCTGGACGGACAGGCACAGCATTAAAGGTCAAGCCCTTGTAGGGACATAAGGCCTGGATAGATAGGCACAGCATTCGAGGATAGAGGTCAAGCCCTCATAGGGACATAAATCCTGGTCGTACAGGCACAGCATTAGAGCTCAGGCACTTGTAGAGACATAAATCCTGGACAGACAGGCACAGCATTAGAGGTCAAGCCCTCGTAGGGACGTAAAGCCTGGATGGACAGGCACAGCATTAGAGGTCAGGCCCTTGTAGGGACGAAAGGCCTGGATAGACAGGCACAGTATTCAAGGATAGAGGTCAAGCCCTTATAGGGACATAAGGCCTGGATGGACAGGCACAGCATTCGAGGATAGAGGTCAAGCCCTTGTAGGGATGGAAAGCCTGGACAGACAGTCACAACATTAGAGGTCAAGCCCTTGTAGGGATGTAATGCCTGGATGGACAGGCACAGCATTAGAGGTCAAGCCCTTGTAGGGACATAAGGCCTGGATGGATAGGCACAGCATTAGAGGTCAAGCCCTTAGAAATACCCAGAAGCTATTAACTGTATTTATGCACTTCAGCTGATGACAAAGGAACATGGAGAGCTCTCAGAAATAAGAAAACCGCTACTCAAGTCCAAATCAATATCAACCTACGTTGTCTTTGTAATTTACACAGTGACTCTGTAAACTATGGGAACACAGAGGATGAACTAGAGAGCAACTACCACCAGTTTTCTATAGTACTAGAAACATTAATGTTGGCACCTAAGAAAGATTTAGGGAAAATGTCCCATATTATAAAGGTCATGAAAACTATGCAAGTTCCAAACATTTTAAGTCAGCTTTTTATGTTCTTGCATTCCAAATGTTGCAAAACAGTAAAATAATATTCTGGAAAGAAGTGATGCACACATACATGAAACTGAAATTAGAAATACTAGAACTAAACTCAGACAGGCACAGCGTTTGAGGTCAGACCCTTGTAGGGACGTATGGCCTGGGCAGTGGATAGACAGGCACAGCGTTTCAGATCAGACCCTTGTAGGGACGTATGGCCTGGACAGTGGACGGACAGGCACAGCGTTTCAGATCAGGTACATGTGCTGATATTATCTGGAGCATAGGAGACAGTTGGAGCTGCTGCATGGCTTTCAATTGCTTTTATTCTTCTTGCCATTCACAGGGAAAATGTGGAAACCCAAGCAAAGGCAGGTTTATTTTCAAAAACACTAGCATTTCCATCAACTCTTGTGCCAGCCTTGAGCGGTGAGGGCTCATGATATCCTTTGTCATTGAAAATACACGTTCATTGGGCACACTGGTCGGTAGACATGACAGATATCACTGAGCCAATTTGGCTAGGTATGACCAGACAGTGGACCTGTGTGCCCAATATGCCAGCGGATCTGTCTGCATGTCCTCTGTGGGCTCTGAGAGATACCATGTCACTGACAGTTGTGCTGGTGTCTTCTTTGCTTGGGTGGGCTGAGAGTCACTCATGCCAGCTGCTTTCTCTCTAGCCCATAGCAGAACAGATGATTCTTTATGGGCAACATGCTTTTGGCGTACTAAAGTGGAAAAGGAGGAGGTACTAGCTGTCGCTGACAGAGTGCTGCTCTTGCTTGGGTTAGCACAACTCTCTGAAGTGCCCGTCGCTGTTTCTTCCTCTGCTTCATGCCTAATCTGTCTCTGCCTATGGCGCTCCTGTTCACGGACTTTTGCTAACAGCAGGTCTTTCACAAATGAGAGATGATTGGATTGTAGGGCGAGTTTCCCTTTCACACAGGGATCACAGACTGTGGCGAGCATGTATGTGTGGTCTTCTGTAAAAGGCCTTAATCTCTCTTGCACCTGCTTCTGCAAAAAGTCCAGACAATGCAGCACCTCAGCTGCATTCCCTCTTCCTGTTTAAAGCCCTCCAAATTTTCCTCCAGAAAATTAACTATAGGGATGATGTCAGCGAAGGTGGCACTTCTGGAACTCAGCTCCTCCGTGACATCCTTGAAGGGCTGCAGGATTTTTACCAGCTGACTCATGACTAACCAATCATGATAACCTAGATGATTCTGCATACCTATGTCCATTGAACTAGAAAGTTCATGAAGGAGTGCCTCCAGCTCCACTAACCTCTGCAGCATCATAAAGGTGGAATTCCACCGGGTGGCAATGTCTTGAATGAGACGTTTGCGAGGCATCTCCAAATCAGTCTGCTTTTGTCGGAGAACCTGCCCCGCCTTCACACTTCTGTGGAAGTGCGCTGCTATGTTCCTGCACTTGTTTATTAACGTATGCAGGTATTCATTCTCTTGGTAAATGGACTTCAACCCCAGAGCTGACTTCACTACCAGTTGCAGAGTGTGTGCAAAACATCGGATGTTCTGAAAGCGCCCGTCGTATATTGCCTTAACCATGGTTGCACCATTGTCTGTGACAAAGAACCCTGTCTGAGAATTCTGGTCTTGCTGGTGTAGTTGCTAGACATGTGCATTCGTTTATAACGAATTAGGCAATTTCAACAAAATTGCCTAATTCGTTGTGATTCGGGGGGACCTGAACCACAAAACGGATTTTCCCCGAGCTTCGGGAAAAATTCGTTTTTCGTGTTAGTGCAGGGGGAGGGGCACATTTATTTAAAAAAAAAAAAAAAACCCACCCCAACCCTTCAATTTTACTTTCTTACACCCCCCCCCCACCATCCCGATCCCTCCCCAAGACTTACTAAAAGTTCCTGGTGGTCCAGCGGGGTCCCGCGAGCGATCTCTCCCTCCATGCTGTCGGGCCTGCTATGACTCAAAATGGCGCTGATAGCTTTGCCCTTACGATGTCACAGGGGCTACCGGTGCCATTGGTCAGCTCCTGTCACATGGTAGGAGCAAAAGATGGTGCCGGCTGTCCATTGCTCCTACCATGTGACAGGGGCTGACCAATGGCACTGGTAGCCCCTGTGACAATCGTAAGGGCAAGACTATCGGCGCCATTTTGAATACTGGCAGCCGACGGCCCGAGTGCAGGAGATCTCTCCGGACCCCCACTGGACCACCAAAGACTTTTGGCAAGGGACTTTTGGCAAGTCTTGGGGGGACTCCTGACCTCCCCAAGACTTGCCAAAAATCCCTGGTGGTCCAGTGGGGGTCCAGGGCGATCTCCTGCACTCGTGCCGTCGGCTGCCAGTATTAAAAATGGCGCCGATAGCCTTGCTCTTATGATGTCACAGGAGCTACCGGTGACTTCGTACCTACCTACCATGTGACAGGGGCTGACCAATGGCACCGGTAGCCCCTGTGACATCGTAAGGGCAAGGCTATCGGCACCATTTTGAGTCATAGCAGGTCCGACAGCCCGACGACATGGAGGGAGAGATTGCTCGCGGGACCCCGCTGGACCATCAGGGACTTTTAGTAAGTCTTGGGGAGGGATCGGGATGGTGGTGGTGGTGGTGGTGGGGGGGGGGGGTTATAAGAAAGTAAATGTGAAGGGTTGTTGTGGGTTTTTTTCCAATTCACGGTTTTTTTTCCGATTTGTGGTTTTTTTTATTCGTTTTTCTGGTTTCGGGTTTGGGTTCCAGTTTTGTTGTTGGCAAAAAACGATCCGTGGGAAAACGAGTTTTCCCACAAAGCGCCTGAACCGAAACCTGACCCGATCCAGAAAAACAAAGCTCATCTCTAGTAGTTGCCAGCCTGCCAGATCTGTCTGATGCATGCTAGAATATTGGCTGAGGTATGGGCCTTGTCCGTCAGATGGGTGTGCAGTAAAACCCACCTCTACCCTGATACTTGTTCACTAATAGAGCTGCTGCCTGCCCGTGCCTCAGCCAGGTCCCACCAGTGTGCTGTCAGGGAGAGGTAAGAGTGTGCAGCATTCATGGCGGTCCAGATATCACAGGTGAAATGCACACTCCCCATGTTATATTCATGGGGGATCACGATGCGTTTCGCGAACCCACGAATACAACGAATAGGGACTTATGCATTGCGGATTGCGAATGCGTTGAAAATGAATGCACATCCCTAGGCAGAGATGAAGACAGAAGACAAACCGGAGACGGCTGGATGAGGACTCGGGACAGGCTGGATGAAGACTGAAGACAAGGCTGGAATGAAGACAAGATGCTGGGAAGCAACACACACTATGAAGCATAGCTGGACCTGTTACTGAGGCAGTGAGGGAGAGAAAGCAAGGGCCTTTTATAGGCTTGAGTGTGTGATGCAATCAGAAGGACCTTCCTTTGTGAAATGCACTCAAATTAACATGTAGTAGGGTAACAGTTGTGAAATTTCTAGGGAACCCTCAATAATGGCAGGAGTAGTCCTGAGTTATCTGGGACCCTTTGTAACGTGCATTGTATGATGGCTCCCTAATGAGACTCAAAGAGGAGGTAGTAAAGAGAGAGAAGGAACATAATGACTTTTTAAGAAGATAAATTTGAAGGAGTAAGGAAAGAAGTGTGGTGAAATGATTCCTTGAACTCAATTGGAAAGACTAAAGAGAAAGGTCTAGTGGTTAGAGCAGCTGGCTACAAACCAGGGAAACCAGCGTTCAAATCCCATTGCTGCTCCTTTTGACCTTGGGTAAGTCACTTTACTCTTCATTGCCTCAGGTACAAACTTAGGCCTGGATTCATCAAACTGCAATATTTTAATCTGGGGTAGAGGATGTATCCTCCAATTATTAGACTCATTGGTTTCTATTGTGGGGTCCATCCCCCTGCACCCCCACACCCCCAGACCTCATAATCTAAAAATTCCTCAAGTGAAAGGGCCAGGGGTGCCCCTAGCCCTGGGTCTGGTTGGCACCATTTTTCAAAATGGTGCTGATCTGACCTTGCCCTTATCACATGACTGGAGCAAGGTCCAGGCATTGGACAACCAACAAGGTCTTTTCTTATTTTTGGAGGTTGGGGAGTCGGGTCCGAGGAGGTATCTATGGCCAATGTTATGTTTTAATGGAGGGAAGGGGAACCTTTGACTTACTTGATGATTGGGTTGGGGGAGGGGGTCATTGTTGCACAACCATTGGGGATTTTATTTTACATTTGCTTGTCGCAGTTGCTTTGAGTGGCAGCCCTGGGGTGAAGAGGGGTCACATTTGATCCCCAGCACACTTTTTATACTTTAGGTTATTTTTTTAAAAGTGTTGGCTCTTTAAATCTAATGCAGGTGCCTCAGGACCAGCATTAAGATCCCGAGGCTCCTGCATTAGATTAACATTTCCTCGGGATGTGTAGTTAAATTAATGAGGCTTCCAACTTTCTAAGTGTGCCATGTTAATTTATTAACATCAGATTGCCTAGTCATGAGCTGTTTTGTATGGATTTGCAAAATCTATGCATGCAATTCTCATGCAAAGCAGCTCATTGTAATAGGTGAGGGAATCTAGGCAGGGCTATGTAAAATATCAAGTATATCGCACAATATATGCTGTTTAATGCATGTTAGAGCCCTACAGGGCTTGATGAATCTTCTTGTTAGATTGTATGCCCTCTGGGATTGGGAAATATCTACAGTACCTGAATGTAATCCACTTTGAAGTTCCAAAAAGTGGAATATAGATAAAAAATAAATAGTTAATACTTGTTGCTTTTCTGATGGTAGAGGGAAAGAGTTGTGAAAAAGGCCATGAACGAGCAGTTAATAGAAAAAGAATGACTGTCAGACATGCTTTCCATTTCTACAGTACAAGATATGTTCCAGGAGTATAAAGGACGTGCTTTATTGAATCCTGTGACATACATTAATGCCAAGTTTGATACCTTGTCCACGGCTAAAGAGGCCTGCCTTCTGGAGGTGAAGAACTGCAGTGGAATCACACTGTGGGCGGGAAAATTTGTATTGGTTACTGGGACCACATTGATCACTGCTGCTGCTGGTGGTGTTGATGCTTTTCTTAAGACATGTGAGTAATATTTAATCTTTCTATTTGTTTAGCTAGTGCAATACCCACTCTAGTATCATACTCCTTGCTATTTCATTATTAAGACTCATACACAGATCTGTCAATACTGTACAGTTTTGGCCCATAACCCTCCTCTTCCTCATCATCCTGCCAGACCAGTCCCAACTTGTGGAATTTGTCCCACCTACGAGCAAATGGAGTCAGAGATCAAAACCTTTGCACTGATATCCCTCTTCCATATATAGCCTGGTATAGCAGGGAAAGTCTGGTTCAGCAGGAAAGTTAAGTGGGCTGCTAGGGCAACAGACTATATCAGGTTGATTTCTCTAATGGTAGCCTTGGAACTATAAATGACAGTCTTTGAAGCTGGTTTTCCTTCCATGGGGTATCAGGGTCTCTTCAGAGACCCTAGATTCCCTGGCTTAATACAGCAAAAAGATAAAGCTTTCCATTTCCATGTATTAAATTTATAGATTGTCTAATGCAATACAGGTCGATTTACAAAAGAGCAGGCATAAAAAACAGCAATAATAAGTTAATAAAATAACAAAGTAAAATCATATAACATCACAAAATATAAAATAAAAAGATTAAAAATAATCAAATTTAAACAAAAAAATGTTTTAAGGAGAGATCTGAAGTTTTTGCCAGAGTTGCATTTTCGCATCTCAAGAGTGAGTGAGATCCAGAAGTCAGGACCTGCGATGGAGAAGGAGCATTCACGTTTGATATAGAGAAGTGCAACTTTTGGTGAGGGAACTTCCAAGAGGCAATGCTGTGATGAATGTAGAGAGCGAGAAGGTTGATAGAATTTGAGTAAGGAGTTAGCCCAAGGACAGGAGTCATCGTTAATAAGCTTGTGTATTATCATAACAAGTTTATATTTGATACGTTCAGTTATGGAAAGCCAAAGTAGGTGAATTAAAGTGGGTGTAATATGATATGAGCGCCTTCTTTCCGACAGAAGTCGTGCAGCTGAGTTAATGAGTAGTTGAATTGGTTGTAAAGTAGTAAACGGAAGACCAATGTAAAGAGAATTGCAATAATCAATGACAGGAAAAATAGAAGCCTGGAGTGCTGTGCGAAATTCAGACTCAATAAATTAAAAATTACTGCAGGACTGTGGTGAGTGAAGCTGAGCCTCCAGGCCTGTGATGCAAACATAGTCCCACCTCTAGGGATGTGAATCGTGTGATCGATCGTCTTAACGATCGATTTTGGCTGGGGGGGGAAGGGAAATCTGATCGTCATGATTTTGTTTTTTTTTAAATCGTACAAAATCGTAAATCGGGAGAGGGCGGGAAAACCGGCACACCAAAACAACCCTAAAACCCACCCCGACCCTTTAAAACAAATCCCTCACCCTCCCGAACCCCCCCAAAATGTTTTAAATTACCTGGGGTCCAGTGGGGGGGGGGGGTGTCCCGGCGCAATCTCCCGCGATCTCCCGCTCTCAGGCCATGGCTGCGTTAATAGAAATGGCGCCAGTGGCCCTTTGCCCTTACCGTATGACAGGGCAAAGGTAGCACCGGCGCCATTTTGGTTCCTGTCACCCGACATCACGAGTGCAGGAGATCGCTCCCGGACCCCCGCTGGACCCCCAGGGACTTTTGGCCAGGTTGGGGGGGCCTCCTGACCCCCACAAGACTTGCCAAAATTCCAGCGGGGGTCCGGGAGCGACCTCCTGCACTCGCGCCGTATTGCCAATATTCAAAATGGCGCCGGCGCTACTTTTGCCCTCACTATGTGAAACGGGTCGTATGACATTGTTATCAAATTATCAAAAATCCCATCTCACTCCAACTCATCTGCTTCAATTCATAGGAGCAGAATTGAACACCAATCTAGCAAAGGCCATTCTACCTGTAGATCGAGCAGACACACTCATTCTACTAGCAAAATCCATCTCCTTACAGAAACAAGTGACAGCTCATCAGTTTCTGACCTTACTGGGTCATATGGCCTCCACGGTTCATGTTACACCCATGGCAAGGCTCGCCATGAGGATTACCCAATGGACTTTAAGATCACAATGGATCCAAGCCATTCAACCGCTACACTATCCAATTCAATTGACCCAACAACTAAGATCATCTCTACGTTGGTGGACAAACAAGGACAACTTGTGCAAAGGCCTCCCTTTTCAACAACCAGTTCCACAGATAATTTTAACTACAGATGCATCCACCTTGGGTTGGGGAGCTCACATAGACAATCTCCAAACACAAGGGACTTGGACAAACCTTGAAGCAACTTTTCAAATCAATTTTCTAGAGCTTCGAGCTATACGTTATGCACTGCATGCGTTCAAGGACTGCCTTTCACACAAAACTGTTCTGATTCAAACGGACAACACAGTAGCCATGTGGTACGTCAACAAACAGGGAGGTACGGGCTCGTATCTCCTTTGTCAAGAAGCAGCACAGATTTGGGACTGGGCCCTGAACCACTCAATGTTCCTCCGGGCCACTTATCTAGCGGGCATACACAATGTGGTGGCAGATCGACTCAGTCGTCAGTTCCAACCACACGAGTGGTCCCTGGATCCCTCAGTAGTGACCAGGATATTTCAACGTTGGGGACAACCAACAGTAGACCTCTTTGCGTCACATCTGAATCACAAAGTGGACAACTTCTGTTCTCTACACAAACAGAAGAATCAGCCGGCCAAAGACGCCTTTGCTTGCCCTTGGAACTCAGGCCTACTATACGCGTATCCTCCAATACCGCTCATAACCAAAACTCTAGTGAAACTGCAACAGGACAAGGGGTCCATGACACTCATAGCCCCATATTGGCCTCGACAAGTTTGGTTCCCCACACTGCTAGACCTCTCAGTCAGAGATCCCATTCGTCTGGGAGTAGCTCCCACTCTCATAACTCAGGATCAGGGCCGGTTGCGACATCCCAACCTTCAATCCCTATCCCTGACAGCATGGATGTTGAAAGCTTGATATTACAACCTCTCAATCTTTCACCTCATATATCTCAAGTTCTTATAGTTTCACGTAAACCTTCCACACGAAAGAACTATTCTTCTAAATGGAAAAGATTCACTTTGTGGTGCTCGGAAAAGAACATAAATCCTTTCACCTGCCCCACCACTTCTCTACTAGAATACTTATACCATCTTTTGGAATCTGGTCTCCAGACTTCATCTATAAGAGTACATTTAAGTGCAATCTCTGCTTACCATAACAAGATGAGAGATGCACCTATTTCCAAACAACCTCTCGTAAGTAGATTTATGAGAGGTTTAACTCACCTTAAACCACCAATTCGACCACCTGTCCCAGAGTGGGATCTGAATGTGGTATTAACAAGACTCATGCGCTCTCCCTTCGAACCCATAGATTCTTGTGATGTTAAATTTCTCACTTGGAAAACTATCTTCCTCATAGCCATTACATCAGCTAGAAGGGTTAGTGAGTTACAAATACTTGTAACATATCCACCCTATACTGAGTTCCTACATGACAAAGCGGTTCCGTCCAAAATTCCTTCCCAAAGTAGTTACGGAATTCCACTTGAATCAATCCATAAATTTACCTACATTCTTTCCAAGGCCTCATTCCCATCCAGGAGAAACAGCCTTGCATACCTTGGACTGCAAGCGTGCACTTGCCTTTTATATAGACCATACTGCAGTTCAGAGACAATCCACACAACTCTTTGTATCCTACGATCCAAACAAACCGGGTAAAGCAGTGGGTAAACATACTCTGTCCAATTGGCTAGCAGATTACATACAGTTTTGCTATGAAAAAGCAGGCCTTCCTCTCCAAGGGCGAGTAAAGGCACATTCAGTAAGAGCAATGTCAACTTCAGTAGCACACTATCGTTCAGTGCCAATCCTTGACATATGTAAAGCCGCAACATGGAGTTCTCTTCACACCTTTGTAGCTCATTACTGCTTGGATAAAGAAGGAAGACAAGATTCAGCCTATGGACAATCTGTCTTAAAGAACTTGTTTCCAGTTTAATCCCAACTCCTTCTATGACCAACTTACTATGATCTTCGGCTGACTCATTCTCAACAACAATACTTTACTGTTGCTTCACCACGAATGACTCAGCCTCTAGCTTGCTATTCACCCATATGTGAAGACTAGCATCCTGCTTGTCGTGGGATAAAGCAAAATTGCTTACCTTGTAATAGGTGTTATCCCAGGACAGCAGGATGTAGTCCTCACAGAACCCACCTGCCACCCCGCAGAGTTGGGCCTCATACCTTTATTATTTTATTTTTGCTAATGCTTTTGCTACATACGAGACTGAAGAGAGACACCTGTGGCAGAGAATATCATGGCATGCTGGGCATGCTCAGTGGCCTCTCAGGGCCAGTCAAAAGTTTCTAGAAACTTTGACAGAAAGGTTTCCCGCGCTGGGCTCCGTTCGGTGACGTTACCCATATGTGAGGACTACATCCTGCTGTCCTGGGATAACACCTATTACAAGGTAAGCAATTTTGCTTTTTTTGGTAGCTATCTGTTCAGATAGGAGAATCTTGGAGCTCCAGGCACTGTCCTGCCAGGATCCCTATTTGATCTTTGCAAAAGAAAAGGTCACCATCAGGCTGGTACCATCTTTTTTGCCTAAAGTGATATCAGAGTTCCTTCTAAACCAATTCTCCCTACCCTGATTCAGCAAGTAAGAATGTGTAGGTAGGAAGAAGGGCCTAAATTTCCTAGATGTATGTAGGCCATTGTTGCTTTATCTGAAAGCCACAAATTTGTTTAATTAAGTTACTCTTTTATTCTGTTTGGTGGGGCCCATGAAGAAGAAACAGCTTCAAAGGTATCATTGCTAGATAGATTAAAAGTCAATAGCTTTGGCCTATATAGCTAAAGGGAAGCCAGTTCCAGAGGCATAGGGCATAGGCCACATACTGGGCAAAGTGCAGACTAGTCTCTCTGGTAGACATATGTAATGCAGCAACATGGACATTATTGCAGTAGTTCACTAAGCACTATAGGATAGACCTGCAGAGGAAATGGGACCTGGCCTTCAGAACATGGGTTCTCAAAGCAGTCCTTGTCTACTCACATCCAGGTACATCCCTTAGTCTGGCTTGGTCTGGCAGGATGATGAGGAACATGAAATTAGAATCTTATCTGCTAATTTCCTTTATTTGAGTCCTACCAGACCAGTCCAGTGCCCACCCTGACTATAATGGAGTGGAGTGGAGGAGTAGCCTAATGGTTACAGCAGTGGGCTGTGAACCAGGGAAGCCAAGGTTGAAATCCCATTACTGCTCCTTGTGAACTTGGGCAAGTCTTGTCATCCTTCATTGCCTCAGTTACAAACTCAGATTGTAAGCCCTTTGGGGATAGGAAATACCTACAGTTCTACAGTACCTAATGTAATTTGCTTTGAAGTTCCAGAAAGACAGAATATAATGCAAAATAAATATATAATAATAAAATGGGAGAAGGATACATTTTAAAAAAAAGGGAATGGAAGGTGGCTTCTACCTCTATTTCCAGATGGTAATTTGGCCCATAGAAAGAAAAGCAGGAATACTAGGGGTGTGCATTCGTTTTGAACTTAAATGTAAAACACAACTTTTTTTTTTTTTTTAACTTAAAAAAGTAATGAGGCGAAAACGATCGGATTTCCAACGTATTCAACATAGCTATGTTGAATACGTTGGAAATCGCGATTGTTGATCCTAAATAAAAATTTAAACCCCTCACCCTCCTTAATCCCCCCCCCCCCAAGACAAGATATGGACATAGACTCAACTTATGGAATTCTCCATATGTCCATATTGACCGCAAATGACCCCCCCTTTCGACTTATGGACTTATGAACATAAACTTTTGGTCTGCACATCCCTAAGGAATACTGCTCAGTTCTTTTCTTTTGCATTTTCTCTCTTCTTTTTTTTGGTGAAGATTTTTTTTTTAATATAATTCTTTATTTATTAAGATTTTCAAGGCATACATCAAACAATAGAGGAAGACTCCTAAACAATATACAAAAGGAATAGGATCTCCATAAGAAAACAAGTAGAAAGAATAAACTGAATTACAAATTATAAAATCAGCATAGACATGACAGCTGAAATTCCCCCACCATACATACTAAGGCACACAAAAACAGCAATTAAGCATCTTCCAAATATTCATGATTTCGACCCCAAATACAGACGTATTTTGCATGCTCATTCTTGAAGTCAAAGTGTAACAACTCACTGTCAGCGATATTTCTAATTTGTGACCTCCAGTATTCAATGTTAGGGCTGGTCTTCCAAAAGGTGGCCACAGTGAACCTAGCTGCTAAAAGCAGCTGTCCTGCCAATGCTCTATATTTAACTGGTATCAATGAATTATGTCAGTGACTCAGTAAACCCAATTCAGGAGTCATCTGGACAGGGACCCCTAGAATATCCACAACTTCCTGAGTGACTTGCTTCCTGAAATTACTAACCACTGGGCAGTACCACCACATGTGAATAAAAGAACCCGTCTGACTGCACCCACTCCAGCTTAGAACCACAACGTTTGGAAAACATTTAGAAAAAAAGATAGGAATACGACAGATTTTATTCAACAGTTTAACCATCAATTCAGTCCTTTTAGCACAGATAGAAATAAGATGTGCTAAATTCCATACACACTTCCAGGCCCTATGATCAAGCGTTAAGTTGAAATCAGTACTCCACGCTAGAGATGTGAATCGTTTTCCATATCGTCTTAACGATAGAAATCGTGTGGCAGGAGAAGAAAATCGTGTTTGGCACGATTATTTCGTTGAAAAATCGTTAAAAATCGTTTTTTCCGATTAGTGCGCACTAACTCGAGTTAGTGCGCACTAACTCAAAATGATACAAATAGACACTTTCCAGGTCACTGAAGGTCAGTTAGGAATGAATATGTGTTCCTATTGGCTGGCAGCCCTCTTATCTATTGATGTTACCAAGGTTACCACTGAGGTGATGGTTGGGGGGATGGGAAATGGAACTGGAAACTCATGAACACCAACAGAAAATGAAACAAAGTGTTCACACTTCCCAGGTCAGTAAAGGTCACTTAGGAATGAATATGTATTCCTATTGGCTGGCTGTGCTCTTATCTATTGATGTTACCAAGGTTACCACTGAGGTAATGGTTGGGGGGATGTGAAATGGAAACAGTTGGAAGCTTGACAAAAAAAGTAATGTGATGATCAGCACTCACGTGACTAGAACTTCTTTGTTTATTATTTTTGTTAGCAGACACGTGCATGTTGAATTTGCCAATCACTGTGCATTTTAGAAAGGTGGTCCTGGCTGGAACTGTACACAGTTCAAATATATGTAATTGATTGTTGGTAAGTGTATTTTTTAAGTAGCCACACTGGCACAAGTATGTTTACTTTTCCTCCTACTTAACTCACTAGCTCAGCTTTGTAAGAAGGGCTTCTCTGCTTGAGTGAGGGTCAGGCAGCTCCCCCCTGTCTGTGAAGCCAGCCTCTCACTAGTAATGCAGGGAGGGAGCTGTCTCAGACTTCACCATCCTCCCCCCCCCCTCACCCACACACCATTCACTAGCTGGGACATGGGGGAAGTCAGGAGTGAGGGTCAGGCAGCTCCCCCCTGTCTGTGAAGCCAGCCTCTCACTAGTAATGCAGGGAGGGAACTGTCTCAGACTACACCATCCTCCCCCCCCCCCTCACCCACACACCATTCACTAGCTGGGACATGGGGGAAGTCAGGAGTGAGGGTCAGGCAGCTCCCCCCTGTCTGTGAAGCCAGCCTCTCACTAGTAATGCAGGGGGGGAGCTGTCTCAGACTTCACCATCCTCCTCCCCCCCCCCCCCCTCACCCACACACCATTCACTAGCTGGGACATGGGGGAAGTCAGGAGTGAGGGTCAGGCAGCTCCCCCCTGTCTGTGAAGCCAGCCTCTCACTAGTAATGCAGGGAGGGAGCTGTCTCAGACTTCACCATCCTCCCCCCCCCCCCCCCTCACCCACACACCATTCACTAGCTGGGTCATGGGGGAAGTCAGGAGTGAGGGTCAGGCAGCTCCCCCCTGTCTGTGAAGCCAGCCTCTCACTAGTAATGCAGGGAGGGAGCTGTCTCAGACTTCACCATCCTCCCCCCCCTCCCTCACCCACACACCATTCACTAGCTGGGACATGGGGAAAGTCAGGAGTGAGGGTCAGGCAGCTCCCCCCTGTCTGTGAAGCCAGCCTCTCACTAGTAATGCAGGGAGGGAGCTGTCTCAGACTTCACCATCCTCCCCCCCCCCCTCACCCACACACCATTCACTAGCTGGGACATGGGGGAAGTCAGGAGTGAGGGTCAGGCAGCTCCCCCCTGTCTGTGAAGCCAGCCTCTCACTAGTAATGCAGGGAGGGAGCTGTCTCAGACTTCACCATCCTCCTCCCCCCCCCCCCCCTCACCCACACACCATTCACTAGCTGGGACATGGGGGAAGTCAGGAGTGAGGGTCAGGCAGCTCCCCCCTGTCTGTGAAGCCAGCCTCTCACTAGTAATGCAGGGAGGGAGCTGTCTCAGACTTCACCATCCTCCCCCCCCCCCCTCACCCACACACCATTCACTAGCTGGGACATGGGGGAAGTCAGGAGTGAGGGTCAGGCAACTCCCCCCTGTCTGTGAAGCCAGCCTCTCACTAGTAATGCAGGGAGGGAGCTGTCTCAGACTTCACCATCCTCCTCCCCCCCCCCCCCCCCCCACCCACACACCATTCACTAGCTGGGACATGGGGGAAGTCAGGAGTGAGGGTCAGGCAGCTCCCCCCTGTCTGTGAAGCCAGCCTCTCACTAGTAATGCAGGGAGGGAGCTGTCTCAGACTGGTATCAGGGTTAGGGCACTGTGTGCAGGAAGATCACAACACTCCTGGTATTAATAGGGATAGGGCACTGTAAGAGATGACTGTAGTAGATTGAATAAAGATCTGATGTTTCTGCTCTCCTCACACCAAACAAAAACAACACACAAGCAGAGAAGCCCTTCTTACAAAGCTGAGCTAGTGAGTTAAGTAGGAGGAAAAGTAAACATACTTGTGCCAGTGTGGCTACTTAAAAAATACACTTACCAACAATCAATTACATATATTTGAACTGTGTACAGTTCCAGCCAGGACCACCTTTCTAAAATGCACAGTGATTGGCAAATTCAACATGCACTAGCATTTCAGGTGCCTGCTAACAAAAATAATAAACAAACAAGTTCTAGTCACGTGAGTGCTGATCATTACATTACTTTTTTTGTCAAGCTTCCAACTGTTTCCATTTCACATCCCCCCAACCATTACCTCAGTGTTAGCCTTGGTAACATCAATAGATAAGAGCACAGCCAGCCAATAGGAATACATACATACATATTCATTCCTAAGTGACCTTTACTGACCTGGGAAGTGTGAACACTTTGTTTCATTTTCTGTTGGTGTTCGTTAGTTTCCAGTTCCATTTCCCATCCCCCCAACCATCACCTCAGTGGTAACCTTGGTAACATCAATAGATAAGAGGGCAGCCAGCCAATAGGAACACATATTCATTCCTAACTGACCTTCAGTGACCTGGAAAGTGTTTATTTGTATCATTTTCAGTTAGTGCGCACTAAATCAAGTTAGTGCGCACTAACGGGGAGTTAGTGCGCACTAACTCGATTTAGTGCGCACTAACATGATTTAACGATTTTTAACGATAAATCGTTAGAATTTCTATTGTATCGTGTTCTATAACGATTTAAGAAGATATTAACATTATCGGACGATAATTTTAATCGTTGAAAAACGATTCACATCCCTACTCCACGCATCTACTATAAATTGCAGTGATTCTTTCCCATATTTACTAAAATGAATGCCCTTATATATAAGAACATAAGAACATAAGGGCATGCCATACTGGGTCAGACCAAGGGTCCATCAAGCCCAGCATCCTGTTTCCAACAGTGGCCAATCCAGGCCATAAGAACCTGGCAAGTACCCAAATATGAGGGAAACACCCTTCTCATAAGCATCAGGATCACTCATGAAAGTCTATAGCCCATCAAGTTCACGCAGCACCTTAATCAAATCAAATTTACTCTCTTATGCCCCCCTTAGTTGAAGATAAGCACGAGAATGGGGGGGGGGGGGGCGGTAAATCATAATCATCACAAAGAGACTGATAGGTAACAAACCCCAACTCATTCCAAAGTTGGGCAACATAGACAAAGCCATTATCTCGCCATTCCTTAATGGTTGAAGAAAATGTGCAGGCAGAAAAATTATGATTTTCATATATAGGAGCAATAAGGGAGACATCATCATCCATTCGCCCTAAAAACCTAAGTACCTGATGCCATATTTGAATGGTATGAGCTCTCATGGGGCTTTTCCTACAGTCTCTTCTACTATTAGGCGAGTCTCGTGGCAAAAAGGGCAATACTTATAAGTTAACTGCTTCAGCCTGAAACTTTTCCAGGTGCAGCCAAGATTTCTCTCGGGCTCCCGACCAGGCTTTCAAAAAGATAAGTCTGGCTGCCCAATTATATATCCAAAGGTGAGACAGAGCCATGCCTCCCTGCAATTTGGGTAATCAGAGACATCTCAGCCCTATCCGGGCTTGTTTATCTTGCCAAATAAATTTCAGAATACATTTATTCAAATCAATAAACATGCTAATAGGCACGGAACATGGCACATGCTGGAATAGATATAAAGGTTTTGGAAGCAGGGTCATTTTGATAGATTGATTCTGCCCATCCTGGAAATGGTTAAATATTTCCAAGTCTGCATTTTTTGTTTTATTTGGGATATTAAAGGGATATAGTTCTTGGCAAAAAGATCTTCGAAAGCCCTTGAAACAAAAATCCCAAGTTATTGAAACCAATACCAACCACCCGGAAACCCCTAAGAGATTCTAGAACTATCATCTTTGGGTCTAGCAAGAACATTTCAGATTTTTCAAAATTAACTTTATACCCCACCAAAGAGTCATACAACGACAGGAGGTCTAAACAAAATGGCCCACATGTTTTAGGGGATGTCATATAGATCAGCACATCATCTGCATAGAGGGAACTTTTATGAGCCCTGTCCCCAATCGAAACCCAGAGATATCAGAGTGCTGTCTAATAGCAGCTGCCAGGGGTTCCATAGCCAAGTCAAAAAGCAGGGGAGAAAGCGGGCAGCCTTGCCTTATACCTCTAGCAATGTCACAAAAGGGGGAAAGAGAGCCATTGATATTCAAGAGCACTCAGTTTCTCATACATAGCCTTAACCCAGGCAAAAAATTGAGTGGGTATACCAGCTCTATCCATGTCCACAAATAAAAAAGATCAAGTTAGGCAGTCAAATGCCTTTTCAGCATCTAGCAAAATAACATCCCCCGACATGCCCTTCTCTTTGGCCAAATGCAGAAGATTAAACAACCTCCTAGTAATGGATGTGGAATTCCATCCCTTCACAAATCCAGCTTGGTCACGGTGTACCAGATGTGGGAGCAAAGTCTCAAGGCAGAGCTGTAACACCTTAGCAAGTATTTATATGTCTGAGCTAAGTAAAGATATCGGCCTATAAGACCCACACTCCAGGGCATCCTTCCCCTTTTTATGGATGAGTGATATGTTAGCATTGGCCATGGTGCCCAGTAATTGTTCCGCTTTGCCCACCACATTAATTGCCATCAGAAGATAATGAGAAACATGCAACAGGGATTTTTTGAAAATATTAATAGAGTATCCATCCAGGCCCGGGCACTTTCCACTTGGTAAAGCTTTAACAGCAGCCTATAATTCCAGTAATGAGATAGGCTCAGCCAGCATTTCCCATTGGGCCTCAGGCAAGGAAAGTAAATCCAGATTATCCAGAAACCTATGAATCTCAGGCACAGGGCACTCACTAGACACTTTGTAAAGTTCAGTAAAGTATTCTACAAAGGCCTTCTCTATCTCATGAGATTTAACAGTAAGTTCTCCCTTTAACTATCTTATTTCAGCTATGTAAGATTTACAACCTCTGTGTTTGGCCACCTGGTTAAGATTTTTTTAAAGATTTTCCAGGGGAACTCAGGGATATACAGAAGAAAATAATTTGTTTTGGTTTGTTCATCTCATTGGGCCCCATATTTATTTCATTAGTTTAAAAACAAACTTTTTTTTTTGTATTAGTTTCATTCATTTTCCATTAAAACATATGGGGGAATTACTACAGTCTATAATAGGCTCTAGAATAGTGATTTTTTTATGTCAGTTGTAAAGAAACTTGGGAGAAGAAATCATCAAAAGGGGAAAGAGCCACATGGTACTGTAGAACATGGCAAAGTGGCATAAAAAATGTGGTATAAAGTAGTCTAAGGATCCGCAAAAGGCTACGAGGCTTATGGGATTGGAAGTTCTCTAATGCAATGTAAGTGAAGCTAAGAAGTAGTAAAAGGAGGAAGAACACCTCAAGGTTTAGAAAGAGGATGGCTACCAGCAATAATATCATGAACCGTTGATGGCATCATGAGAGGCAAAGAGTCACCAAAAGTGGCATCAGGACCCTAAGGTAACAAGAAGGGGGAATGAAGCAGAAAATCTGGCAGAAAAAATCCCAAGGTAAAGATAAGGGAACCAAGAATCAGAAAGAGTGGAATCATGATAAAGAAGTCAAAAGCATAGGTGAATAACAACATCCCAGATTGGCAAGAAGTCCTCAAAGTGTAAGAGTGGAGTATGCCAGGAAGATACAGGCAGAAAGAAGTTAAGAATATCAAGGTGTAAAATCTGGACATGGAGGCAATGTGATTATTGAAGTGTGGTCCAATTGATGATGATGCGGAGAGAGCAGGCAGATGCAGTTAGTCAATCACAGTCCCTGAATGTTTCTTGATGCTGGATTTAGGCCCCATTGATGTTATTGAGGCACAGCAGGCAGAAAGACAGAGCATCCAGCAGCTACAGGACCTTCATGTTCCTTGCATTCATCTTGCCACTTGCATGGCAAATCTGGAAAGACCTACAAAGGCAGATTAATTTTAAGGAACACTAGCTTCTCCATCAAGTGTGGTGACAGCCTGGAATGATGAGGGTTTATGATGTCTCATGTCATGGAAAACACTCTTTTGCTTGGGGACACGTGGTGGACAAGTGAGATAGTGCTGAGTCACTCTTGCTAGGTCTGGCCATATGCTTGACTTGTGAGGGCAATATGCAGGCAGATCTGGCTCCATATCCTTGATGGTCTCAATGAGATATCATGTTACTGAGATTTGAATTGCCATCTCCTTTGGTGGTATTGGACGTGAATCTTTCTTCCTAACTGCTTTAGTGATTGCATGGGACAGAAGTGAGGATTATTTCAGTTTTCCTGTGGAGGGTGTGCTAGTTGGCGATATCAGGGTGCAGCTCTAACTAGCACTATGGTCTGACATGGCCAATGATGGTGTTTCTTCCTGAACTACATCCCTCCTCCTCCTCAACCTCTGGCACTCTATTTGACAGACCTCCTCTGTCAGCATGCTCTTATATGTGTCAGATTTTTGGCCTCCAGTGCAAGTCTCCTTTTCACATGACGAGTACATAATGCAGCGAGCATGTATGTGGGGTTTCTTGTCAGAGGTCCTAGTTTCTCTGTTACCTGCTTTTCCAAGGACATCAAACAGCACAGCACTTTACCTCTCATTCCCTCTTCTTGTTGAAAGCCCTCCAACTTTTCTAACAGGATGTTTACTGTCGGGATGACATCTCCCAAGGTGGGGCTTGTAGCACTCAGTGCCTCTGTAGCGTTCTTAAAGGGTTTCAGGATTTTCACAAGTTGTCTCATAACTGACCAGTCATGATGCTCTAGGGGAGCCTATATACATATCTTCATTTCCAGAGACAGATCTTGCAGGAGTGTCTGCTGCTCTACTAGTCTCTGCAGCATCATGTAGGTTGAATTCTAACGGATACCCATATCTCTAATGAGATGCTTGTGAGGAATATCTAATTCCTCCTGGTTTTCACAGAGAAGGTCACCCACCTTCATGCTTCAGTGGAAGGGTCCAGCTGTTTTTCTACACTTCTTTAGTAAGCCATGCAGATACACATGCTCTGGATCCCTGGACCCCAGCCCCAGGGCCTCCTTCACTGCTAGGTGCAGTGTGTGAGTGAAGTGTCATATACCTGATATCTACCGTTGGATACTGCCTTGACCATATTAGAGCCATTGTCAGTGATAAATAACCCTGCGTTTAGACTTCTGGCTCTCTGATCCTGCTGCCAGCCCTCTAGCATTTCTTGAAGCACTGTTAAAATATTGGCAGAGTTATGGAAACCATCTGCCAGGTAAGTGTGCAGCAAAGCCCACCTGTATCCTGTTATCAGGCCCCTGTGGAGCTGCTGCCTGCCCCTACCTCAGCCAGATCCCACAAGTGTGCTGTCAGAGAGGAAGGAGTGTGAGGTGTTTATGGATGTCCATATGTCACTTGTGAAATGCACATTGCTCCCCTGTGCCTTCACCAGCAGCTCCTGCACATGGCTTTGACAATGTTTGTACAAACCGGGGATGACCTTTCTGCTGAAAATAGTCCTGGAGGGTACTTTATAGTTTGGCGCTAGAAGCTACAACAAACACCTGAGTCCCATTTTCTCAATGACCTGCAGGGGCTGATTGTCTAAAGCAATCATCTCAACAATGGTCCTTGTCACCACTTTGGATACTGCCTGCCTCTTTCCTCGGGACATTGCCATTGAACACCACCTCATTTCCTCCATTGAGAGCTGTCGCTTCTTAGCCTTAGTTGGGGACTGCTGCTGTTGGTCTGCCAGCTGACTGGTAGAATGAGCTGAATTCTTGGAAGGAGCTTGAGGACACTTTTCCCCTTTTCATAGATTAGTGTTCTCTGTCTTGCAGAAGGGGGTCCCTGACTACTACTGCTACCATCCCCAGGTGAATATTGAAGGGCATGCTGCTGCTTTTTGTGGATGCACTATCTAACTGACACAGACCTAGAGAAAGAGAGTTATAACAGCCTCTCTATGAGGGATTCTGTGGTACAGCTCAGCTACAATGCTGGTACTATTATGTGTACCATTGTTTTAGAAATGTACATTCAATGCAATACTTTGTGATACATTTGTGATTGTATGCACTTACCAAAAGTCTATTGTAACTAATATTGACCAGTAAATTGTCTGCCACACATTTCTTCATTGTATTTCAATTTATGTGTGCTGTTTACACCACCTGCACTGTGTCAGTTAGATAGTGCATCCACAAAAAGTACAGTAGGTCCTTGCCAGTTACCACCACAGGTATCAGCCAGCCACTTTGTGGATTTATTTTGTTACTACATTTACTACTAGTTCACTCACTGTGCTGCTGTTTTACCAGTACTCACACAAATAGTACAGCATTATACCATTCTTTGCTTTTTCTGTGTGTACCATTGTTTTAGAAATGTACATTCAATGCAATACTTTGTGATACATTTGTAATTGTATGCACTTACCAAAAGTCTATTGTAACTAATATTGACCAGTAAATTGTCTGCCACATATTTCTTCTTCATTGTATTACATTAGTTAGTAACAAGTTTAAAATTTAATAAATCACTGCAAAAAGATTCACTGCCAGGCAGGCAGGCTGCAGTGCCTTCCCACAGTTCAACAGTAGCTAACAGGATTAGAAAAGTTGGAATGTTCTAATCTTGAACAAATCAGAAGATTGTAGTAAATACAGAATTCACACACAACAGCAAAGCAGGATGCATACTCCATGAATGAGAGACAGAATCCAACTGCAAGCTGAAACAGTTATGGAATACAATAAGAAGGATGGAAAGTTCAGTGATTTGCTGATTTAGAAAAATGCTTCCCTCTGATATGTTCCCTTGCTTTGTCAGTCTGGTTTCCTTGACAACAGATCCAGGTTCTCCTCTCACCTGACACATGAGTCATAGGCATCAGGGCTGGTTGCTCTGGAAACTCCCACATGACCTGCCCAGCCTCAGACTCTATCTTTTCAATGCAGCCAATGCTTTTCAATGAGGAAAGTTAAACAAATGACATATGTTTCATTTGTGGGATTTGCTCATATGTTTTTGGGGGGCAAATGAATCAAGTGAATATAGTATATGCATCATGGATAGGCCATTCATTTTAAACAAATGCACATCCCTGTCAGTCACTAGCTTGGGCAAGTGTCACCTGATGACTTTCTCTGCCGTACCAGACTATATAGGGAAGAGGAACATCAGTGCAAGGTTTTTGACCTCTGCCTCTATCTGCTGTTAGGAAGGACAAATCCCACAAGTCTGGACTGTTCTGGCAGCGCTCAAGAAAAGTTAGCAGGTAAGATTCTAATTTTACCTTTACAGTACTAAGGTCCATACACAGTCCTTACCACCAATGCTCTTTAGTCCTTTTCTTCAGTACTCTCTGCTATTCTAGTACTGAGAATCCCACACACAGCTCTAGCTGTACCTCCATTTTCTTCTGTAAAATGGAATGATTCAGTAAAATATCCACAAAGGTTCTTTCATTATCGCTGGTGAATAATGCAAAGCAAGTACCATCTCATCCTTATTTAAAGGTAACAAGTTGTTTGATTAAATGATTGATGAATTCTCTATGTATTGTGCCCTTCCTCAGCTTGTGCCCCTGGATTCTTTGGGGTGAAGTGCAGCTCTGCATGCTTTGAATGCCCTGATAACATGCCCTGTAATCCTATTACTGGGGCATGTGATAATCTTCTCACCTGCATGGCTGGCCTTCAGCTGGATCAATGTCAGAGTAAGTAACTAGCTCTTGCCTATCTTCAGGTAATTGGTCAGGGGGGACCTTGCTTTACACTGTAACCCTCTAGATTGGAGCAATTACAATGCAGTAGTTGTTTGGACAGACTTCGAATGGAGCTCAACTTACTAAATTATGGCCATAATTTCCTCGTACCTGTCTGATAGATCTTTCAGGGTATCCATTGCTGATGACCATTCAATGTAGAAGTTCCTAAAGACTGGTGGCCCCACAAGGCTCTGCCTTCTCTGCTACTCTTTTTAATTTATATATGGTTTCCCTTTGCAAATTGTTGGCTGGATTGCTAGTGGAATACTGGTTTTATGCGGATGACATTCAGTATTTTGTGCCAGTGGCATCTACTTGAGCTGAGACATTTGGGATTGTCTCCATTTGCCTTTTGGCAATCAAAAGATTTTTGGTGCACAACAGATTAAATTCTGCAAAGATTCTGCAAAGACTGGACAATCTAGTAATATCTGAGTCATTTACATTTGAGAACTCAGTCACCCTTATCGTTGCTTAGTTAAGAACATAAGAAATTGCCATGCTGGGTCAGACCAAGGGTCCATCAAGCCCAGCATCCTGTTTCCAACAGAGGCCAAACCAGGCCACAAGAACCTGGCAATTACCCAAACACTAAGAAGATCCCATGCTACTGAAGCAATTAATAGCAGTGGCTAATCCCTAAGTAAAGTTGATTAATAGCCATTAATGGACTTCTCCTCCAAGAACTTATCCAAACCTTTTATGAACCCAGCTACACTAACTGTACTAACCACATCCTCTGGCAACAAATTCCAAGCTTTATTGTGCATTGAGTGAAAAAGAATTTTCTCCGATTAGTCTTAAATGTGCTACTTGCTAACTTCTTGGAATGCCCCCTAGTCCTTCTATTATTCAAAAGTGTAAATAACCGAGTCACATCTACTCTTTCAAGACCTCTCATGATCTTAAAGACCTCTATCATATCCCCCCTCAGCCGTCTCTTCTCCAAGCTGAACAGCCCTAACCTCTTCAGCCTTTCCTCATAGGGGAGCTGTTCCATCCCCTTTAACATTTTGGTTGCCCTTCTCTGTACCTTCTCCATCGCAACTATATCTTTTTTGAGATGTGGCGACCAGAATTGTACACAGTATTCAAGGTGTGGTCTCACCATGGAGCGATATAGAGGCATTATGACATTTTCTGTTTTATTAACCATTCCCTTCCTAATAATTCCTAACATTCTGTTTGCTTTTTTGACTGCTGCAGCACACTGAGCCGACGATTTTAAAGTATTATCCACTATGATGCCTAGATCTTTTTCCTGGGTGGTAGCTCCTAATATAGAACTTAACATCGTGTAACTACAGCAAGGGTTATTTTTCCCTATATGCAACACCTTGCACTTGTCCACATTAAATTTCATCTGCCATTTGGATGCCCAATCTTCTAGTCTTACAAGGCCCTCCTGTAATGTATCACAGTCCGCTTGTGATTTAACTACTCTGAATAATTTTGTATCAACCGCAAATTTGATAACCTCACTCGTATTCCTTTCCAGATCATTTATATATATTGAAAGGCACCGATCCAAGTACAGATCCCTGAGGCACTCCACTGTTTACCCTTTTCCACTGAGAAAATTGACCATTTAATCATACTCTCTGTTTCCTGTCTTTTAACCAGTTTGTAATCCATGAAAGGACATCACCTCCTATCCCATGACTTTTTAGTTTTCGTAGAAGCCTCTCATAAGGGACTTTGTCTAACGCCTTCTGAAAATCCAAATACACTACATCTACCGGTTCACCTTTATCCACATGTTTATTAACCCCTTCAAAAAAATGAAGCAGATTTGTTAGGCAAGACTTCCCTTGGGTAAATCCATGTTGACTGTGTTCCATTGAACCATGTCTTTCTATATGCTCTATTATTTGGAATAGTTTCCACTATTTTTCCCGGCACAGAAGTCAGGCTCACTGGTCTATAGTTACCCGGAAGAGCTTAGGTGTGTTTCTGGATTCTAACTTACAGATGTCTTCACAGATTAGATCTGTAGTTAAATCCTGATATTTTAAACTTCACCTTGTTAGACTCTTGAAGTCTTTATTGGGAGTGAATGAATTTAGATCAGTAGTTCAAATGTGACTGTTGCTCACCTTGGACTATTGTAATGTGTTTTTGACAGGCTTATCCAAGATGTCCCTACATGTTCTTCAAATTTTGCAAAATTCAGCTACCCAGTTGATATCAGGTGTAAGCAGAAGAGAACATATTTTGCCAGTTCTGAGTTACATTGATTGCCTGTCGAAGAGAGGGTTAAGTATAAGATGGCCTTATTAACTCATAAGCTTTTGAGAGTAGATTCCTTACCATGGATTAATCAGATGCTGCACGTTTATAATCCGACTCGGACATTAATGTCATCCCAGATGTGTCTGTTGGATATTACTTCAGTCCGTGTGGTGAGGTTCGCTGAGTCCAGGGAGATGGTCTTCTCAGTTGCCAGACTTGTTTTGTGGAATTCATTGCTGAGGGAGCTTTGACTTCTCAACTGCACATTGACATTTAAGAAACTTCTCAAGACTTTTTTATTTCAACAGACAATTTTGGACTGCTGATCACCATGAGGTGATTAGCTGATTGCAAGATTATCAAGAATCTTGATTTGTTCTATTTATTTTATGTGTTTTATATGGAATATCATCTTAGTCTGTTATTTATTGTTTTATATGGAGTGATATTCTATTTTATTAATATTTTAATTGTAAGCCACCTAGAGCTGTGTATTGGCTGAATATGAATATGTCAAAATAAATAAATGTGGGAAAAGGTATGGACTTGTGGTTAGAGTAATAGACTAGGAACAAGGGGGCCGATAGTTAGCACTACTTAGCTGGATAAGCAGGGACATATCTGGCTAAGTATCAGAAACTGGAATATCCAGTTCCATTCAGTGGTCACCGCTTAGCCAGATAACTATTTATCCAGCTAAGAGGTTAGCTGGATAAGTGGTGGGTGGGATATGGGATATGGGTGTTCCAGGAAGGAGTTATATATCCAGCAAACATAGCAGGATAAGTAGAGATATTCAAATTTATCCAGTTATATTAGCCAGATAAGTTAGTCTTGCTCAGGTCTAAAGTTATCCATATTACTTAACATTTATCTTTGAATATCTATACCAAGGAATCCTGAGTTTAAATCCTGTTTATTCTGCTGATACTATGACCTATAAGTCATTGTAACCAGTTGTTGGTGGATGATTCTTCCACTGAACAGAGTTTCCCTTCTGAGGCTGGAAAATGCCCTCTTTTCTTGCCAACTTGGACACTCTGGGTTTTCTATCAGCTTAATAAAACCCAAACTCTGAATGAATAAAGTTTAGGGATATGCAGAAGAAAAAACATGTTTTGGTTCAATCATTCATTTCATTGGGACACAAATTTGTTTCATTAGTTTCATCACGAAAAAAAATATTTATTTGTTTCATTAGTTTATTTGTTTGCCATTGAAAGCTATGGAGGAAGTATTGTAGTCTATTCTGGGCTCTAGGATAGTGGTTTTCTTATGAATTCTAATGAAACTTGTGAGAAGAAATGATCAGAAGGGGGAAAGA
The DNA here is from genome assembly GCF_901001135.1 of Rhinatrema bivittatum. Lineage (NCBI taxonomy): Eukaryota > Metazoa > Chordata > Amphibia > Gymnophiona > Rhinatrematidae > Rhinatrema > Rhinatrema bivittatum. The sequence continues at coordinate 158,186,997 of NC_042622.1, read as the reverse complement.
ACTGCAAGGTAGTTAGACTGTGACAAAGTGGCATCAAATGTGGCATAAATATTAGCCTAAGGCTCTGCAAAGGAGCAAAGGGGTACCAGGTTTCCAACATTAGGGATGTGATTCAGCAGAACCTTTTGGTTTGGCCTTCGTTATTGGCCCACCATGGGAAATTTTGTTTTCCGCGGTTCAGGCCAATTTTTTATCGGCTTCCTCGAACCAAAAAAAAAGAAAAACACCCCAACCCTTCAGATTTAATTAATTACAATCACCCACCCTCCTGACCCCCCAAAAACTTGCCTAAAGTCCCTGGTGGTCCAGCAGGGGTCCCAGGAGTGATCTCCCACTCTCAGGCAGTCGGCTGCCGTAAACAAAATGGCGCCGATGGCCCTTTGCCTGTTCCATGTGACGGGGCTATCGGTGCCATTGGCCGGCCTCTGTCACATGGTAGGAGCAATGGACAGCCGGTGCCATCTTAAAAAATGGTGTGGGCCATCCATTGCTCCTACCATGTGACAGGGGCTGGCCAATGGCACCAATAGCCCGTGTCACATGGTAAGGGCAAAGGGCCATTGGCACCATTTTGATTAGTGGCAGCCAATGGCCCGAGAGTGGGAGATCGCTCCCGGGACCCCCGCTGGACCACCAGGGACTTTAGGCAAGTTTTGGGGGGTCAGGAGGGTGGGGGATTGTAATTAATTAAATCTGAAGGGTTGGGGGTGGGTTTTGGGGGTTTTTTTATGTGCCCTTTCTCCCCCCACCCAAAAAAAATGATAAGAAAACCACATGAAATTTCGTGGGTTTTCCTATCGTTTCAGGGACCCCCGAACCGCGACGAAATAGGAAATATCGTCTATATTTCCTATTTTGTCGCAAAGGAATGCACATCCCTATCCAACATTAGCAGTACTCCAAAGTACCAAGAGAGAAGAGCAAAGAAGCAGCAAGAGGAGGAAGAAGACCCCAAGGTGCAAAAAGAGAATGCCAGCAATAGTAACATAAATTCCTGATAGGCATAATGGTAAAAGTGGACTCGACACCTTAAATCACCAAGAACAGGGAACAAAGTAGAAAACATGGCAGGAAAAATCTCAAGGTACAGATAAAAGAATCTTAAACTGTGGTATCAAGATTTCCAAAGCATAGGAGAGGTGCATAGCAGTACCCAGATTAGCAAGAAGACGTCAAGTGTAAGAACTTGAGTAAGCCAGGAAGGTACAGAGGCATAAAGAAGTTAAGAACCTCAAGGTGTAAAATCTGTGCCTGGCAGTAAGGCTGAGTGGCACAAGGATTCGAAGGTGTAGGATAAGAGGCATAGAATTAAGGCAGAGTGGAATGGGAGATGCCAGTCATTCCATTTAAGCGTACAGACAACCAGAGAGGGGATGCCTCTTCCAGTCAAACTATGGCTGAATCTGATTAATCCACAAGTCCAATAGCATATGCTTGGTTATGGTGTAAGCCATGCACCTCATAAGTACCTATGTGTGCAATACACTAGAACTGTGAATGGGCCATGAAATCAGTAAACCACTCCATTAAAAATGGATGCACCATCTTTTTTTTAGGATGGCCCATAATGCTTCTTCTCTACCCTACCTTCCTTTCAGTTCAGTTGCTTGGATATTGTTTTTGATATAAAGAGATACTCTTCCCCCTTTTCTATCCTCTCTGTCTTTCATTAACCAGTTTTTATTATTTATTTGTTTATTTATTTAAAGTCTTTTCTATACCGTCGCTAAGTTATATACCATCGCAATGGTTTACATGAAGGCACATAAGTAAGTTTGGAGTGAGCGTACTATAGTACATTCTAACAGGTGCCATTAAGTTTCGGTTACATTAAATCATAAAAATACGTACAAATGTTTAGTGATGTAGGTTCTGGCCAGGTGTACCTAGAAGGTACTTTTACAGGTCAAAAAAATCACATTTACTGTGTTATATTATTACATTCATTGTGTACTCAATTTGTTAAAATATTGTAATGCACATTTATGAGAATAGTGCTGTGTGCCAGTGCTCTTCTGTTTATTCCAGTGTATTTTCTATTCTCCGGTCTCTTTTTAAAAGGCTTGTTTAAAAAGCAATGTCTTTAGACTTCTCTTGAATGTTTTGTGGTCTCTCTGTAATCTGGTCTCAAAGGCTTGTGTTCCAGAGTGTGGGTCCTGCTAAAAGTCAATTCCCTTTCTCTTACCTGGGTTAGTCTCGCTGTCTTGACTGAGGGAATGGTTAAGAGAGCTTTGTTTGCTGAACGAAGGTTCCTGTGTGGTACATGTACCCGTAGTGCAGTTATAGCCCGGTATGGCCATATCTCATTCATGGGGTGGTGTAGCAAGTGTGCAAAACAATGGATAGTCATAGCAAGGGCAAGAGATGGCTAGAAGATGAGTACTATAGATGAAGACAAGAATGGTATTAAAAGCCCGAGGATTGTTTCAGTAAGTTTGCAAAACATTGGATGGCTAGGGTAAGACAAAAAGTGGTCAAGTACTGATGGGAATGGAATTTGGCAAGAACCTTGAATACAGCTGGAGTAATGGAGTTCAGAAGCACTCTAAAGTAGCAAGACCAGTTTGGAATGGAAATGGCAGCAATGGTGCTGGTATATCTTAAGAACTGGAATGGTAGGAGCAAATCAGCACAGCAAGAAGAGTAGCTGTAACACCCCCAAAGTTGTAGTGCTGTCAGTTTCCTGTAGCTTTTGGAAAATACTATTCTCTGCAAGCAGAAAATGTAACATTCTTAGGGACTGCAAACTATATTTAAAATTATTAAGGATCCTGAGCTTTTCTAAGACTGTTTTGATACAGTTGGAGCATAATATGCTTAAGCTGGAAGTCTTGGAGGCAACTGCAGTCTGCTTGTAGAAGTGTGGTCCCAGGGATGGTGTTGGGGACACATCAGGACTCAGCCTTCGGGGGTGCTCTGGCCTTTGGATTGGCATCCTGAGCCTAGGAGGCAGCAGCAGTGTGCTTGCAGAAGTGTTGCTCAACTATGTAGTTAAGGACACAGCAGTTCTCAGCATTGGTGTGTTGTAGTCCTTGGATTGACATCGTGGACCATGGAGGCAGCAGCAATGTGCTTGCAGAAGTGTTGCCCAACTGACTTGTGGCCCTACTTATGGTGTTGGTGACGTAGCTGGACTCAGCATTGGATGTGTTCTTGCTCTTGGCATAGCATCTCTGACCTGGGAGTCAGCAGCACTATGTTTACAGAAGTGAAGTCCAATTGATGGTGTTGGGGACACAGGACTCAGCATTTGGGGTGTTCTGGCCCTTAGACTGGCACCTCAAGCCTGGGAGGCAGCAGCAATGTGTATGCAGAAGTGTGGCCCAACCCACAGTTTTGGGGACACTGCAAGACTCAGCATTTGAGTGTTCTGGCCCTCGGAATGACATCTCGAACTTGTGAGGCAGCAGCAGTGTGTTTGCGGAAGTTGACCCAACTGACGGTTTTGAGGACGCAGCTTCCAGGGTATTCTGTTCCTTTGACTGGCAATTTCAGCCTGTGAGGCAGCAACATTATTTTTGTGGATGTGGGCCTAACTGACAGTGTTGGGGACACAGAAGGACTCAGTATTGGGGTTGTGACCCTTGGAATGGCATCTTGAGTCTGGGATGCAGCAGCAGTGTGTTTCCAGGAGTGTGGCCCAACTGACATTGTTGGGGATAATACAAAATGCAGCATTTGTGTTTTCTGGGCCTCAGAATCGCATCTCAGGACTGAAAGGCAGCAGCAGGGTCTTTGCGGAAGTGTGGCCCAACTGATGGTGTTCAGGACACAGGACGACTCAGCATTGGCTGTGTTCTTGTATTTTGGAATGGCATCTCAAGCCTCTGAGACAGCAGCAGTGTGTTTGCAGAATTGTGGTACAAGTCGTGGTGTTGGGGACACTGCAGAACTCAGTATTCATGTGTTGTGGCCTTTGTAATGGCATCTTGATCCTGGGAAGCAGCAGCAGTGTTTTTGTGGGATTGTGGCCCAGCTGACGGTGTTGAAGACAAAACAGTACTCATAAAACTGGTATGTTCTGCCCCACAGAATGTCATCTCATGCCTGGGAGGCAGTAGCAGTATGTTTGCAGAAGTGTGGCCCAACTGTTGTTGTTGTAAATACAGCAGAACTCAGCATTTGGGGTATTGTAGCCCTTGGACTAGTATCTTGGGCCTGGGAGTCAACAGCTGTATGTTTGTGGATGTGTGGCCCAGCTGATAGTGTTAGGGACACTGCAGGTAGATGCAGTCAGTCACTGGATGTTGTTGTCTGCTGGATACAGGCCCTATTGCTGTTATTTGATGTATAATAACACAACGGTTCAACGTAACACCTCTTCTTTATCACATTACATAAATATACACAAGATGAAACAGATTTACAGTGCTTTTTGCATTTATTTGTATTCACACATAATAGACACCTATCCAACACTTAAAATCTCTCTAACACATACATACCTCCTCACACACACACATCACACATCACACACATCACACTTAAAATCATATAGTTCATTTGTTTATAATCTCAAAAGTATTTTAAACAATATCGATCACTAATTCATAACGCATGAGAGAATAACATGCCAGTTCATTAATCCATAATCACTAATTTGTAAAGCATGAGAAAATAACCGTATAAATCCATTAATCCTACAAAGATCTTTGTTTCACCCCCTTCCTCTGGAGGGCTTCCTCAGGGACGGACTCTACGTCTGAAGTTCATCAAAAATATCTTGAAAAGAGAGAAGCAATTACAATGGCATAACATTGATCATACAATTTATCTCAGCAATATGACTTCACCAGTCGTTCAATAAATCTTCATATTCACTAGAGATGTGAATCGTGTGATTGATCGTCTTAACGATCGATTTAGGCTGGGGGGGGGAGGGAATCGGATCGTTGCAGTTTTGTTGTGTTAAATATCGTGTAAATCGTAAATCGGGGGAGGGCGGGAAAACCGGCACACTAAAACAACCCTAAAACCCACCCCGATCCTTTAAAATAAATCCCCCACCCTCCCGAACCCCCCCAAAATGTCTTAAATTACCTGGGGTCCAGTGGGGGGGGGGGGTCCCGGTGTGATCTTCCACTCTCGAACACACTAAAAAAACCCTAAAACCCACCCCGACCCTTTAAAATAAATCCCCCACCCTCCCGAACCCCCCCAAAATGTCTTAAATTACCTGGGGTCCAGTGGGTGGGTATCGGTGTGATGTTCCACTCTCGGGCCACGGGTGCATTTGATAGAAATGGCGCCGGCGCTACCTTTGCCCTGTCATATGACAGGTCAAAGGTAGCACCGGCGCCATTTTGGTTCCTGTCCCCAGACGTCGCGAGCGTAGGAGATCGCTCCCGGACCCCCGCTGGACCCCCAGGGACTTTTGGCCAGCTTGGGGGAGCCTCCTGACCCCCACAAGACTTGCCAAAAGTCCAGCGGGGGTCCGGGAACGACCTCCTGCACTCGAATCGTGTTGCCGTACGGCCGGCGCCATTTTGAAAATGGCGCCGGCCATATTGCCGTACGGCAACACGATTTGAATGCAGGAGGTCGTTCCCGGACCCCCGCTGGACTTTTGGCAAGTCTTGTGGGCGTCAGGAAGCCCCCCCAAGCTGGCCAAAAGTCCCTGGGGGTCCAGCGGGGGTCCGGGAACGACCTCCTGCACTCGAATCGTGTTGCCATACGGCAATATGGCCGGCGCCATTTTCAAAATGGCGCCGGCCATATGGCAACACGATTCGAGTGCAGGTCGCTCCCTGTGACAAGTTAAGGGCAAAGAAGATCGGCGCCATACTGGCAGTCGATCGCCTTTGCCCTTAACTTGTCACAGGGAGCGACGGTCGCTCCCTGTGACAAGTTAAGGGCAAAGAAGATCGGCACCATTATGAAACCTCCAGCACAGCACCCTCACGGCACGATTGAATGGATGGCTCCCGGACCCCCCGCTAGACCACCAGGTACATGTAAAAGGTTTTTGGGGGGGTTCGGGAGGGTGGGGGAGGGTAAGGAATTTCTTTTAAAAGGTCGGGGTGGGTTTAGGGGTTGTTTTGGTGTGCCGGTTTTCCCGCCCTCCCCCAAATAATTCCCGAGAGCGGGAGATCGCGCCGGGGAACCCCCCCACTGGACCACCGGGTAACTTAACATTTTGGGGGGGTTCGGGAGGGTGGGGAGGGTAAGGAATTTCTTTTAAAAGGTCGGGGTGGGTTTAGGGGTTGTTTTGGTGTGCCGGTTTTCCTGCCCTCCCCCAAATAATTCCCGTGCCCTATTTAACGATACAATATAAATGCTCCTGACGATAAATCGTGGGCATTTGTATTGTATCGTGTACTCTAACGGTTTAGAACGATTTTAAAATTATCGGACGATAATTTTAATCGTTCAAAAACGATTCACATCCCTAATATTCACAAGATGATTCTAAATAAGAAAATTATGATAAGATATTTAAAGGACACATACTGTATTTAACAAAATGCACCAACTGTCGGATCAAAACGGCTTTATACATACTACAACCCACCGGGTATTCCAAATGTGTCACTTAAATTTTCACAATCAATTTCTTCACCAGATCCAGGTCTCCCACTAGCGGTAAATTCGCCATTCAGTCGTCATATCACAACCCATCCGGTATATATATCGCTAAAGAAACAGACAAATTAATGCATAGAGCAACTTCAACACAGAAAGAGAACTAAACCCACTCCATCAAAAGCAGTTTAAAGAATATCAGTACTGACCGAAATTCCAGGTTATCATCTATATCACCCAACCTCACATGGAACTACAAAGTATTCAAAAAGAGACACTGCATCCATACTGCATCCATATATATTTAGTATATATATGGACACTGCATCCATATATATTTAGTACCGAATATATATGGACACTGCATCCATATATATTTAGTACCGAATTCCGGAAGCAAATTCACCATCTATAAGACATAAACATGCCTCGTGGTAAGACAATTTTTACACCCAATACACTTACCAACGCTATCTTCAAACCGCAACACCTTACCCCTACCCGGAACTGACGTCTTCCCATCGTTTGAAAGGAGCATAATGACGTGTATCCTAATGCCTTGCAATATATACAACCCCACGCAGGGGATTTCCTGTAACTAATGATGTAATCAAGCAAGGATATCCATCACATGGGATGTACTCCCAAGTGACAAAGAATAGATCAAATAACCTGCTTACCCATCCACAAAAGGTAAACAATTATATGAATTCGTTCCACTCGACCAGACCATTAAGTCCCTTAGGAGCAGAAGTAGACCAATTGAAAATAAAACGTTGTTCAACTTTACGCAATGCTGCAGATAAATCTCCATCATTCTTTAGATGCACTTTCTTTATTACAAAGAACTTGATGACCTCCCACGAGTGTTTAAAATCAATCCAATGATCAACCAAGGGAGCATGTTCTTTTAGAGCCTTAACTCGACTACGATGTTCTATGATACGAACTCTAATCGATCTGCATGTTTGACCAACGTAGATCAATTCACAGGGGCATTTTATAATATATATAACGCCACTACTGTCACAGGTGAACAGCTCTGGTAACGAATATGTATAATTAGTATTAGGGGGCTGAAATATTGTACATTGTAGAACATGTCTGCAAACCGAGCATGATTCACAAGGGACCTGTCCTCGGATTTGATTATCCTCTACATCTACAATTCTGCATCCTTTAATTTGTCCCGTAGAGACTGTCGTTTCTTAATAGCAAAAATAGGTGATTGGTTGAAAATGTTCAAAGGTGATAATATATACCAATGTTTTAGAATAATATTTTTTATACCAAAAACCTTCGTGGAATGGGGTACAGTACAAATTACTCTAGATGTGTTGCGGTCCCGACCGCCCCTCTCCTGATAGGGCTCAGGCCCGCCTACCTCCGCTCCTGTAGTCGCCGGATTCCGCCCGGTCCGGGCCCCGGTGGTCTCTCTCTTTCCACGTGGTGGTCACCATTGTGGGCCTGCTCCTCTCCAGTCTCGCGCGCACAGCTCCCGGAAGCCCGGCTCCGCCCTCACGGCTGACGTCACGCTCGGCTCCTGATATAACCGGCGCTCAGACGTTCCCTAGACGCCTTGCAACGAGGTTCCCAACTTCTTAGTTGCTTCCAGTTGCATTCCCGTTGACTTCCAGTTGCCTGCCTCTGACTCCGGTTTGCTTCTGACTCCGCTTCAGCCCGCTGCCTGCCTCTGACTCCAGTTTGCTTCTGACTCCGCTTCAGCCCGCTGCCTGCCTCTGACTCCGGTTTGCTTCTGACTCCGCTTCAGCCCGCTGCCCGCCTCTGACTCCAGTTTGCTCCTGACTCCGCTGCAGCCTCCGGTCTGCCCTGCCTCCACCCGACCTCCTGCTCAGCTCAGCCGGCTCTCAAGCCAACCCGGACATCATGAACTCTTATCTCACTCTGCCTGCCCTGGTTCCAGCGTCTCTGCTGCTCCAGCCCTTCGACCCGCTCTTCCTCTGCTTACGATAGGCCTCCAGCCTGCTCTCCACCTCAGCCTTTCTGGACTTTCCTTAACAGCGCCTAAGTCCCAAGGGCCCGGGTCCCTACGGGCTCCTCCCGGGGGGTCCCCGGCTCCGGGTGAAGCCTTGCCAGGCTGTGACTCTGCCTCCCGGCCTACCCTGTCACCTTCGGTAGGTCGGCCCAAGGGTCCACTATCCTCTCCAGCAGCTTCAAGCCGCAACAAGATGATACATCTTTATTATTTGGCAAAAAAAGGTTCTCTCTATTCACGTATAGCACCCTCTTATAAGCTTTTTTTATACAGGATCTAGAATAACCCTGAGCCAAAAATCTGCTATTTAACTTTTGGGCTTGAATCTTAAAATCCAAGGTGGAGCTACATAAACGTCTATAACGCAAAAGTTGCCCTACAGGGATATTATCCTTTAATCTTTTCGGATGGAAGCTGTTATAATGTAAAAGAGTGTTTTTATCCGTCATTTTCCTATAAACAGTAGTGACCAATCTCTTTTGATGAATAAACACCTGAGTGTCTAAAAAATTAAGGGGTACATTTTCAAAAACCGCGCACGTACTTTTGTTCGCGCACCACGCGATTGGTCTACCAGGGGGTTTTTTCAAGGACTTATGAACCTTAGGCAATATATAAAAATATGCCGTAGTGGGATGGAGAACTGTGAGGAATCTATGTTCTTTCTCAGAAATCACTCTTTCTTTCACGGCTCTATCCAAGACTTCATTAATCCTTGTATGTAATGTGTCAGATAAATCCGTCTCCAACTGTATATAAGAAAGCCCATCATTAAGCTGTCTCAGTACTTCTTCGTGGTAATCTAATTCATTCATCACAATTAGTCCACCACCTTTATCTGCCGCAACAATTCGAATAGATGTGTCAGCACGTAATTGACCCAAAGCAATCCACTCATCTTTTGTAAGATTATATGACAAAAATTCTCTCTGGCTTTCAATCTCATCTAAATCTGACAAAACCAGAGTCTGAAACACCTGTAATAACGGACTAGGTGGCGTCGGAGGAAGCCATTTCGAAGGCTTATACAGTTTAGAGGATTCCATTTCTGCAATATTGTCTGCAAAGAATTCTTTCAAATGAAGACACCGAAAAAACTTATGTAATTCAACCTGGGTGGATAGAGAATCATATTTACTAGTTGGTACGAAGGAAAAACCTTTATTCAGTAAACTTAACATGGGTTGCGTCAAAGTTTTCAAAGAAAGATTAAATACAGCAGAACAAGAATCTGGTGTATATTTGTTCATTATCCCTGAATTAGACACTACCAACGTAGGTTGTAATTCATGGTTACATTTCTGCCTTTCTGAAATCATTAGAGGAAATCCCCTGCGTGGGGTTGTATATATTGGAAGGCATTAGGATATACGTCATTACGCTCCTTTCAAACGATGGGAAGATGTCAGTTCCGGGTAGGTGTAAGGTGTTGCGGTTTGAAGATAGTGTGGGTAAGTGTGTTGGGTGTAAAAATTGTCTTACCACGGGGCATGTTTATGTCTTATAGATGGTGAATTTGCTTCCGGAATTCAGTACTAAATATATATGGATGCAGTGAATTGACTGTCTCTTTTTGAATACTTTGTAGTTCCATGTGAGGTTGGGTGATATAGATGATAACCTGGAATTTCAGTCAGTACTGATATTCTTTAAACTGCTTTTGATGGAGTGGGTTTAGTTCTCTTTCTGTGTGGAAGTTGCTCTATGCATTAATTTGTCTATTTCTTTAGCAATATATATGCCGGATGGGTTGTGATATAACGATTGAATGGCGAATTTACCCCTAGTGGGAGACTTGGATCTGGTGAAGAAATTGATTGTGAAAATTTAAGTGACACATTTGGAATACCCGGTGGGTTGTAGTATGAATAAAGCCATTTTGATCCGACAGTTGGTGCATTTTGTTAAATACAGTACGTGTCCTTTAAATATCTTATCATAATTTTCTTATTTAGAATCATCTTGTGAATATGAAGATTTATTGAACGACTGGTGAAGTCATATTGCTGAGATGAATTGTATGATCAATGTTATGCCATTGGAATTGCTTCTCTCTTTTCAAGATATTTTTGATGAACTTCAGACTTAGAGTCCATCCCTGAGGAAGCCCTCAAGAGGAAGGGGGTGAAACAAAGATCTTTGTAGGATTAATGGACTTATACGGTTATTTTCTCATGCTTTACAAATTAGTGATTATGGATTAATGAACTGGCATGTTATTCTCTCCTGCTTTATGAATTAGTGATCGATATTGTTTAAAATACTTTTGAGATTATAAACAAATGAACTATATGATTTTAAGTGTGATATGATTCTTCAATCTCTCCTCATAAGTCTTCACTTATGAGGAGAGATTGAAGAATCTAAATATGTACACCCTGGAGGAAAGGAGGAGTAGGGGTGATATGATACAGACTTTCAGATACTTGAAAGGTTTTAATGATCCAAAGACAACGACAAACCTTTTCCATTGCAAAAAAATCAGCAGAACCAGGGGTCACGATTTAAAACTCCAGGGAGGAAGACTCAGAACCAATGTCAGGAAGTATTTCTTCACAGAGAGGGTGGTGGATGCCTAGAACGCCCTTCCAGAGAAAGTGGTGAAGACCAAAACTGTGAAGGATTTCAAAGGGGTGTGGGATAAATACTGTGGATCCATAAAGTCTAGAGGATGTGAATGAAGAGAAGAGGCATGGAGGTGGCTTGAGGGAATGATGGCTACTACCTGGAGATGAATATCCTTATTCAATAATGCGACTCCAACATTGCTCTATGCTTCAACGGCAAGAGGAAATGTGGAAAAAAGAATTTGCAACCACATAAAAGCAGGGGAGTAGCTTGCTTGTTACGGCGGTTACTACCCCAAACCAAAAAATACCTGATACTTCACTTTCAATGCAAATCCACCATAACTCTCTGCTTCAGCGGCAGGGGAGGAAATTTGACAATTCACGCATATCCAACATTAGGGATGTGAATCGTGTGATCGATCGTCTTAACGATCGATTTTGGCTGAGGAGGGGGAGGGAAATCTGATTGTCGTGGTTTTTTTTTTTTTTTTTTTAAATCGTAAAAAATCGTAAATCGGGGGATTTGCCAGATTGGCCAGCTTGGGGGGCCTCCTGACCCCTACAAGACTTGCCAAAAGTCCAGCGGGGGTGACATAGTGAGTACAAAAGTAGTGCCGGCGCCATTTTGAATATTGGCAATACGGCCCGAGTGCAGGAGGTCGCTCCCGGACCCCCGCTGGACTTTTGGCAAGTCTTGTGGGGGTCAGGAGGCTCCCCCAAGCTGGCCAAAAGTCCCTGGGGGTCCAGCGGGGGTCCGGGAGCGATCTCCTGCACTCGTGACGTCGGGTGACAGGAACCAAAATGGCGCCGGCACTACCTTTCCCTGTCATATGGTAAGGGCAAAGGGCCACCGGCGCCATTTCTATTGATGCAGCCGTGGCCCGAGAGCGGGAGATCGCGCCGGACCCCCCCCCCCCCCCCACTGGACTCCAGGTAATTTAAAACACTTTGGGGGGGTTCGGGAGGGTGGGGGATTTGTTTTAAAGGGTCGGGGTGGGTTTTAGGGTTGTTTTGGTGTGCCGGTTTTCCCGCCCTCCCCCCTCCCCCGATTTATGATTTTTTGACGATAAATCAGGGGAATTGTTATTGTATCGCGGCTCTAATGATTTTTGATGATTTAAAATATATCTGACGATTGTTTTAAATCGTCAAAAAACGATTCACATCCCTATCCAGCATAGCCCTCTGCTTCAACGGCAGGGGAGGAAATTTTGACAATTCACGCATATCCAGCATAGCCCTCTGCTTCAACGGCAGGGGAGCAAGTCTGATATTTCACTTTCAATAGATAGCCAGCATGGATCTCTGCTTCAACGACAGGGGAGAATGAAGAAAGGTGGATCTACATTCAGGCAACAATCAACAAGGACTGAATTACACAGTCTGAATAAACAGATAAGCATGGGTGTAGCTTGCTTATTGCGGTGGTTAATACCCCTAACTAAATTAAGCTATTTCACTTAGATGCAATTCCAACCCTGCTCTCTACTTTAATGGTGGGGGTGGAAGGGAAATAGAATAAAAAAAGGTTACTAAGAGCCACGAGAAACAGATAAGTATGTGAGAGAAAAAAAAAGTGCAAAAGTTTGCTGGGCAGACTGGATGGGCCGTTTGGTCTTCTTCTGCCATCATTTCTATGTTTCTATGTGTGTGTGATGTGTGTGTGTGAGGAGGTATGTATATGTTAGAGAGATTTTAAGTGTTAGATAGGTGTTTAATATGTGTGAATACAAATAAATGCAAAAGCACTGTAAATCTGTTTCTTCTTCTTAGGGTAGATTTTAAAAAATTGCGCGATCGCGTACTTTTGTTCGCGCACCAGGTGCAAACAAAAGTACGCTGGATTTGATAAGATACGCACGTAGCTACGCATATCTTATAAATTCCGGGGTCGGCGCGCGCAAGGGGGTGCACAATTGTGCAACCTGTGCGTGCCGAGCCCAGCGCGCGCTGCCTGTTCCCTCCGAGGCCGCTCCGATTTCGGAGCGGCCTCGGTGGGAACTTTCCTTCGCCCTCCCCCCACTTCCCCTCCCTTCCCCTACCTAACCCACCCCCCCGGCCCTATCTAAACCCCCCCTTATCTTTATTCCACGATTTACGCCTGCGAAAAGCAGACGTAAATCTGCGTGCGCCAGTGGGCTGCTGGCGCACCATTACCTGACCCGGGGGCTGGGCCGGAGGCCTCGACCACACCCCCGGACCGGCGCCACGCCCCGGGCCCACCCCCAAAATGCCACACTACGCCCCCAAAACGCCACGTCGTTCTGCCACGCCCCCGACACGCCCCCTCCCACCCCTTTAAAAAAACCCCGGGACTTACGCGCATCCCAGGGCTCTGCGCACGCCGGCGGCCTATGCAAAATAGGGGCGTCGGCGCGCAGGGCTTTTAAAATCCGCCCCCTTGTGTATATTTAGGTATTTGATGTATGGCAGGCAGACAGGCAGACCAGTTACAAGACCATCAAATTGCTTTCATTCGTCTTGCCATTCGAATAGCAAATCTGGGAACTCAAGCAAAGGTAGATTAATTTTAAGGAACACTAACTTTTCCATCAAGTATGGTGACAGCCTTGAGCAAAGAGGGCTCACAATGTCCAAGCACCAAGTGGTACAGAATGATTTCCAGTCTCTGCAAAGCAGACTAGTCACATGGCGAAAACTATTGCATTTTCAGAAGTATTATCTGTTCATGATAAGGGGAAAGAGAGGCTAAGCGATATAGATAACTTCAATGCATGGCTCAAAACTTGGTGTAAGGAGAAAAGATTGGGATACATTGGAGGCTGGGGCCATGTATGGAACAGTAAAAGTCTCTATATCAAAGATGGCTTATATCTGTCTGTGGCAGGAAAAAAGATCCTAAGGGATAAATTCAAATCCTATGCCATAAGCCAATTAAACTAGATGACGGAGGTGGCAGAAGAAAATTGGAAAGTCACTCCCCAAATCTAAAGCAAATGGGTGAAGGGGATAACAAAAGTCATCTGAATAAGGCACAAAAGAAGTCCAAGAAGAGCAGTAACCTGAAGGAAAGAAGCTGGACATCTATGAGCACAAATGCTTTTATAGTTTGGTCAATAAAATCCCAGACCTGCAAGCCCTAATGGTGGAGGCAGACTTGGACATTGTTGCTGTTTCGGTGACATGGTTCACGGATTCTCATGATTGAGATATGGCCATACCGGGCTATAACTTGTTAAGGAAAGACAGAGAAATGAACTTCTGTCTAACAATAAAACAAAAAAATCAGTTCCCACAGACCTCAGGACATATTTTTAAACTCAGTAGAGACTATAGCTCCACAGAGTCCTGTGTATTTGTTGTAATCATCGGTCTGTATAACCTTCCCCTCCCTATTTTTAAATTTTAGATTTAAATTTCACCACCTTGTATTCTAATTTTAAATTCCATTATTTTTTTATGTGTATTTTTTGAAAACTTAAAATGAGGCATATCCCAGCTGGTATCACTCCTCAAGTTAAACCAACAATAATGGCTCCTCTTATAGCTCAGTTCATAAATCTTTTTTAAAATTTTCCAAACATCAATAAAATATTTCAAAACAGCAGACATATCAAATAAGACCAAATAATTAAAACTAAGGCTAAAATGTATCCCCTGCTCTCTGTACCTGTGAAATTTAGACTCCAGTCACCTTGAGATTGCCATGGATTAGTCAGGGATAGGAGGTATGCACATACTTTCTTCTAGCTCTCATAACTTTATACACACACTTTTAACATACATGTTCATTCTTACACAAACTTCCTTATATTCTCTCTCACACACATGCTGATTGGTTTTCAAACTCTGGTTCACATACATGTTCACTCGCTCTTGCTCATGCACATGCTCACTGTTTTAAATTCTTTTATTTTTCTGTATCTAGATAAGACTTGAGCTAATATAAGGTAATGTTTCTTCATGTAAAATAAAAACATTTTGGGGCAGATTTTCAAAGGGTTACGCATGTAACCGCAAAAAGCTCCCAAGGCTTGCAAAAAGGGTCGGGGCATGGCCTGAGCCTCCAGGCACAGCGGCCATTTGCCGCTGTGCCCGGGATCGTGGGCTGGCTGTTGGCCGATGTGCATAAGTTATGCCTGCCGGGAGGCAGGCATAACTTCTTCAACAAAGGTAAGGGGGGGTTCTAGGTAGGGCTGTGGGGGTGGGTTAGGTAGGGGAAGGACGGAACGGAGGCAGGCTGCGTGGCTTGGCGCGCACAAGTTGCACAATTGTGCACCCCCTTGCGCATGCCGACCCTGGATTTTATAACATGCGCATGGTTGCATGCGCATGTTATAAAATCGGGGGTAGATTTGTTCACGCCGGGTTGCACGAACAAATCTGCACCCGCACATAGGTTTTAAAATCTGCCCCATAATTTTTAAGAATATTTGTCTGATTTAATGAATTACTCTATTCTCATAAATAATTTATTGTTCTCGAACCAATACATTATCTCTAAGGAGCAATGATGTATTAAACTTTTGTGACATAGGTAGTGTAAGTTCTGTTGGACAATGCAATGATGGTGGCTTATATCAACCAACAGAGAGAGACCAAAAGATGGATGGTTTCTCAGGAGGCTGTTTTTGGTTCATTGGGCAGAGCAGTACCTGGCAATTCTGGCAGTATCTTACATAGCTAGGGTGGACAACATAGGGGCTGATTTTCTCAACAGGCAAAATTTGGACCTAGAGAATGGGAGATGTCAGAGGAAGCAATGCTTCTCATTTGGGCCAAATGGGGAATGCTTCGCATGCCCTTGATAGCGTTGAGACAAAATGCCAAGGTAACATGCTTTTACAGTCACAGGCAAGAACATGACAACTGGATTGGCAAGATGTTTCTCAAGGAGGAAAAGATGCCGAAACTGCACAGTCAGGTTTGCCACAAGTTGCGACTCAAAGTGCCAAGAGTTTGGGATTATTTGCAGGTTGTTGAGTCTATGGCATTGATGCTATATCTAGTTCCCTGGGTGTTTGTGCATATGCAACCCCTTCAAAAAGTGCTGCCCTCCAGTTGAATCCTGTTATCAGAGGAGATGCAAACTCCTTTTCTCCTTGGGGCGGGGGGGGGGGGGGGTGAGTTGGTCACATCAATCTGGAATGATGGATGGAGTTGTAAATCACAAATTTGGAGATAGGGTCCACTGATGCGAGCCTCTCTGATTGGGGAGTAGTGTGTCAGAGCCAGACTGTGTAGGGTCAATGGTCAAAGCAGGAGGCATTGTGCTCTATTAATTGGTTAGAGATTTTCCATATTAAATTGTATATTACCTTCACACGAATTAATCCACTTATATAATCTATTAAGTTCTTCCACATTTCCAGACCACACCATCAGCACATCATCTATATACCTTTTACAGACACAAATCTTCTCTGCAAAAGGTGAATTAGCAATCCATTGCTTCTCGAAGTGAGCCATATATAAATTTGCTAATGATGGTACAAAAGTTGCTCCCATTGCAGTACCTGATATTTGTTTAAATAATTGATCTTTAAACATGAAATAATTTTCTTTCAATACTATAGGGCAGATTTTTAATCCTACGCGCACGGGGTACATTTATGCGCGCTACCCGGTGTGCCCAAATGTACACCCGATTTTATAACATGGGTGCGCTGCTGAGTGCATGTTATAAAATCCAAGGTCAGTGCGCACAAGGGGGTGTACACTTGTGCGCCTTGCATGCGCAGAACCCTAGGGGAGCCCCAATGGCTTTCCCCGTTCTCTGCAAGGCCCCTCCGAGGCTGCTCCAAATTGGAGCAGCCTTAGAGGGAACATTTCCTCCCCCCACCTTCCCCTCCCTTCCCCTATCTAACCCACCCCCCAGCCCTCCTAAATCCCCCCTACCTGCGTCTTGCAGGTGTATCTTGCATGCACCGGCCAGATGCCGGCGTGCCAACCTCCAGCACAATCACTGTGCCGGAGACCTCGGTCCCACCTCTGGACCACCTCTGGATCAGCACCACGCCCATGCCCCCACCCCCTTCCCACCCATTTTTCAAAGCCCTGGGACATATGCGCGTCCCGGGGCTTGCACGTGCCGCCGAGCCTATGCAAAATAGGCTCGGCGTGCGCAGGGGGCAGGTTTTTGGGGTTACACATGTAACTTACATGCGTAACCCTTTGAAAATCTACCCCTATGCTTGCAAATCTCACAATAAATTCCATTGGTATAGTATGAGGATACTCATGTCCTTCCAGCACTTCTCTGATAACATCAAGCGCATCATCCTGAGGAATATTCATATATTCTAAGGGAATGCAATAGGGAAATCAGAATATGTCCAGCATGCAATGGGCTAAAACCAGGACTGAATCAACCTGTAACATTCCCTCTCTTGCAACCCTGTGCAGGAGAGAGAATATTACAGTGCATATAGTATGCATTTTCTCAGAGGGTAGTTTTTGTTGGGCAATTTTCAAAGGAAAAATATACACATTTTCCCTTTGAAACTGGTACAAAATCTATGAGTTAAATAACTGAACTTTGCATCAAAATGCATAGTTTTAAATATTGCCCCCTGTATTGTTAGTAGTAGATTCTATAGGTTGCAAATTTATATGCATAATATTTAAAAAATATCCAACATGGCCATGTTTTGGCAGCATTGCTGATCATGATGTCTCCTGAAAACAACCCGGAAAAAAAGGTTTCCCAGAAATAAATCTCTGCACTTAGAACTATACATCCTTTGTCCCTTCCCCCCAAGAAGAAATATCCAACCCCTGGAATCCCCTTCTTCCTTTTGAAGAGGAAAGTTTTGCCTCCCTAGAACCTCCTCCCTCTTTCCTGTCCTTCAAGAGAAGAAAGCTTTGTCCTTCAGAACCCTCCTCTTCTGGAACTCCCTGCCCTTCTGGGGAAGAATTGTTTCCTGCTTGTGACAAGAAGACCTCTTCGGGTTACCCTCCACTCCCCCTTCCTTTCCACAGGTGGACTCTTCCACTTACCCCTTCCAAAGGTAATGATCTGCACACTGCAGAAGGGCAAAACAGTCCTTCCTCATGCGTTGCAAGCTCAGCCATTAAAAATATCATTGGCTACCCCTACCTTTCCCAAGATGGCCATGCCCAATTACTATAATATTCTGATTTTGTCTGCTTTGATATTTAATTGACTTTGTCTATGTTTATTTTAGAGTTGGTGAGTTTGAAATGCCCTCCGGATCCTGGCTGGTGGTTCTGGAACAAACATTGTTACTATATAGAAGAGACCGGGCTTACTAAGACTTGGCAAGAGGCGAAAATGTTTTGCAGCTCTTACAGAGAAACAATGCTTTTAACCATCAGCAGCTTGAAAGAAAAGGTAAAAGGAAGGTTTCTTGCACAAGCTTCAGACAATAACTAGCAAAGGCTCAGCTGTAAATACTCAGCATAACTGAGTTGGAAAATGAATAATAAAAAACAGATTTAAATAATTTTCCTCGATTTCCAACAGAACCAAATCTGCTCCAAAACATTGTGGAGCCATCCCCACCACAGAAACTGTCTGTGCTCAAATGAAGAAATAGAATCCAAACCACCAGTTTTAACAGAAGTGAAAAAGAATGACAGAGCTCATATCAGAACCCTGAGAAAAGCCCAGATCATGAACTGGGATTTGGTTTGCCCAGCCAGCGCTCTTCCATCCATATACGAAAGGATATAGGTGGTCTTGGCATACGCTGTGGGGAAATAGGTTGCAGAGAAAAGTGCATGCAACATTGATTACTAAATCCTCTACACTTCCAAACTTCACCCGCGAAGCGTGTCAGAGCAGATAGAGGCACTGTAGATTTAACTGTCACTTCTGGTGGAGTAACCTCTTTACCTGTGGCAGCCGGTGCATTCATCTGTGTAACCGATTAAAGGCAACAGTCAAGTTGTCTAACAAATTCTGATGTTCGGAGATTCGCTGGGCCAGGCCCGGAATGGCCTGCAAAGCGGTGAGCTGAGCCGAAACCATAACAGGAGTTAGCAATCTGTTATGGTTATGAGGTGTTGGAGTGGATTCTTGGGTACTGCGGTGATGACCACTCCCACGGGGAGGAGCCCCATGAGGAACCACAGTACTAGGCTAGACTCTATACACGCAAACACAGAGAAGTTGTATTTATTGTACAGCTTGGTGGTACTGCCCGGGGAGCGGGCAACAGTGAAGGTAACCCAGCTGAAGTAGTCCAGGGGTCTTCAGCAGAGGAGATCAGTCTCACACTCGAGTAGGAGGTTAGGCAGCGCGGTGTAGCAGGAACAGATTCCAGATGTAGATACTGAGCGCTGAAGCTGAAGGTGAGACAGACTGGAAAGGTTAGTACTCACTGAAGCAGAAGCTGTATTGTTGGAAGTCCTGGCAGGCAGAAGTTGTTCAGTGGCAGGCACCAGATTAGGGAGAGCAGGCCCTCGAGGAGCGAGTACCCGGTATCCCAAGATAGGTACCTGAAATAGAGCAGAAGGGCCCCCGAGGAGCGGGTACCCAGGTTAGTGAAGAAATACCCCAAAGGGCAAGGAGAGCTTCCTGCAGGAGCTAGGAAGCAGCAGAGCAGCATAGACTGGAGGCAATCCAATCTGATCCAATGTCGATCCTTGATAACTCATTTTGTTAGTAAACGAAGGGGAGGCTAAATACCAGGATGTGATGATGTCACTCGGAGGGGACGCCCCTGAGGTTCCCACCATGACATGGATATAGACGTGGGTGGCGTGCACACCCTAGGAGGCCCTCAGGAAAATCATGGCGAACACCGTCGCCGTTGCCAGTCCGGGGACACCGGAGAGAGTGGCATGAAAACGCGGCAGCAGCCATCTTCTCAAGGCTTGAGGAGAGAGAAGGAAAAAAGGTGAGGCACAGAGGTCGAAGCCATCTGAGACCGATGGACGCAATAAAGGGAAGGAATTTTATAACAGGTGCTTATTCACTTGGGAGTAGAGAGGAGGCTGGAAGCTACAGGTTAGTTAGCCTCACCTCGGTGGTAGGAAAATTAATGGAGACTGCTGAAGGAAAGGATAGTGAACTAGCTACAATCCAGTGGGTTGCTCGATCTGAGGCAGCATGGATTTACCAGGAGAAGGTCCAGTCAGACAAATCTGATTGATTTTTTTTTTTTATTGGGTAACTAGAGAATTGGAACAAGAAAGAGCACTTGATTGTGATTTCCTTAAATTTTAGTAAAGCTTTTGATATGGTCCCACATAGGAGACTCATGAGCAAAATGAGAAGCTTGGGAGTGGGTTCCAAGATAGTTGCATGGATTGCAAACTGGTTGACTGATAGGAGACAGCGTGTAATGGTAAATGGAACCTAATCTGAAGAAAGAACATTGTTAAGTGGAGTGCCACAGAGATCGATTTTGGGACTGGTTCTGTTCAATATCTTTTTGAGCGACCTGCTAGAAGGGATAGAAGATAAAGTTTGTCTATTTGCAGATGATACTAAGGTATGGAAAAGAGTGGACACACCTGAAGGAGTAGAGAGAATGAAAAGTGATTTAAGAAAGCTTGACGAGTGGTCGAAAATTTGGCAGTTGGAATTCAATGCCAAGAAGTACAAAGTCATGCATCTGGGGTGCGGCAATCCAAAAGAGCTATATGTCGTGGGGGGTGAAAGACTAACACACACAGACTGGGAGATGGACCTTGGTGTGATAGTGTCTGATGATCTGAAGGCGGCGAAGCAATGTGACAAGGCAATAGCTAAACTAAAGAGGAATGCTGGGCTGCATAGAGAGAGGAATAACCTGTAAGAAAAAAGAGGTGATTATGCCCTTGTACAGGTCCTTGGTGAGGTCTCACCTGGAGTACTGCATTCAGTACTGGTGCCCATATCTCAAAAAGGATAAAGACAGGATAGAGGCAGTCCAAAGAAGAGCAACCAAAATGGTGAGGGGTCAGCATTGGAAGACTTATGAGGAGAAACTGAAGGATCTGAATATGTATACCCTGAAAGAGAGGAGATGCAGGGAAGATATGATACAGACCTTCAGATACCTGAAAGGTTTTAATGATGCACAATCATCAAACCTTTTCCATTGGAAAGAAATCAATAGAACTAGAGGTCATGAAATGAAACTCCAGGGAGGATGACTCAGAACCAATGTCAGGAAATATTTCTTCATGGAGTGGGTGATAAATGCCTGGAATGCCTTTCCAGAGGAGGTGCTGAAGACAAAAACAGTGAAGAAATTCAAAGGTTCATGGGATAAACACTGTGGATCCCTAAAGTCTAGAGGATGGAAATAAAGAAAAGAGTGCATGGGAGTAACTGGGGGCAACCTGCTGGTTTGGCAGTTGGTACTCTTAACAAATAACAGTATCAAGGCTTAATGCAACTCCATCATTGCTTTTTGCTTCAATGTCAGTGGGAAAAAGGGAACTGGATTCAGACAGCAACCAATGAGGGACCTGACTTTTATGGTTTGGGTAACAAATAAACATGGGGGTGACTTGCTAATGTGGCTTTTACTATCCTTAATCACTAAGCCCAATACTTTTGGTACAGCTCCATCATTGCTCTCTGATTCCATGGCAAGGATTAAGGGAAATTGGATTCAAACTGCATCCGATTGCCCTGACTTTTATGGTCTGGGAAACTGATAAATATGAGGGAAACCAGCTCAGTGCAGCAGATACTGGCATAAGCTTGCTGGGCAGACTGGGTGGATCAGTTGGTCCTTTTCTGCCATCATTTCTATGTTTCTTTGTTTCTGTGTTTCTATGATGAGAATTGTATGTTCAAGAGTGTCAGGAGTAACATCATATAGTTAACATTCATGTCAAAACCTCTTAGTATTTCCAGTGACACTTATTGTGACTTTAGCTTTGGATTCTGATCGTGATACATGTGGGCACCAACGACATAGGAATATGTGGGAGTGAGGTTCTGGAAGCCAAATTTAGGATTTTAGGTAGAAAGCTGAAATCCAGAATCTCTAAGGTGACATTCTCTGAAATGCTTCCTGTTCCACGCGCAGGTCCCCAGAGGCAGGCAGAGCTCCAGAGTTTCAATGCGTGGATGAGACGATGGTGCAGGGAAGAGGGATTCAGTTTTGTAAGGAACAGGGGAACCTTTTGGGGGAAGGGAGAGTCTTTTCCGAAAGGATGGGCTTCACCTTAACCAGAATGGAACCAAGCTGCTGGCACTAACTTTTAAAAAGAAGATAGAGCAGCTTTTAAACTAGATCGAGGGGGAAAGCCGACAGTCACTCAGCAGTGCATGGTTCGGAGAAATGTATCCTTGAAGGATACAAATGAAACAGGGGAGTTAGGGCATCCCAACAGAGAGGTTCCAATAAAAGCAAATGTAGTCCATGTGCCTATATGTAAAAAATCACCTGAGCTAAAGATTTCCAAATTATCCCTAAGAACTGAAAAACAGATTGTTAATACAAACAAAAAACACACTGGTATGCCAATACCAGAAGTCTAAGAAGCAAGATGGGAGAGTTAGAGTGTATAGCAGTAAATAATGAGATAGACATAATTGGCATCACAGAGACTTGGTGGAAGGAGGATAACCAATGGGACAGTGTTATATCAGGGTAAAAATTATATTGCAATGATAGGGAGCATCAACTTGGTGGGGGTGTGGCACTTTGTCTGGTAGGGTATGGAGTCCAACAGGATAAAGATCACACAAGAGACTAAATGCTCAGTAGAATCTAAATTGGGTAGAAATTCCATGTGTGTTGGGTAAGAGTATAGTGATAGAAATATACTACCGTCCACCTGGACAAAATGGTCAGACAGATGATGAAATGCTAAGAGAAGTCAGGGAAGCTAACCAATTTGGCAGTGCAATAATAATGGGAGATTTCAATTACCTCAATATTGACTGGGTATATGTAACACCAGGATTTGCTAGAGATATAATGTTCCTGGATGTAATAAATGACTGCTTCATGGAGCAATTGGTTCAGGAACCAACAAGAGAGGGAGCTATTTTAGATTTAATTCTTAGTGGAATGCAGGATTTGGTGAGAGAGGTAACGTGGTGGAGCCACTTGGAAATAGTGATCATAACATGATCAAATTTAAACTAATAACTGGAAGGGGGACAATAAGTAAATCTTCAGCTCTAACACAATATTTTCAAAAGGGAAATGTTGATAAAATGAGGAAAATAGAAAAAACTGAAAGGTGCAGCTGCAAAGGTTAAAAGTGTTCAACAGGCCTGATTGCTATCAACCAGCTGCTCACTGACATGCACCTTGCTCTTAATCCACAAAAAACTGAACTCCTTATCATTTCCAACAAACATCCCTCTCCCGCCATCCCCCTTGGATACTCCACCACGTCATTCCCCTCCCACACCCATAGCCTTGGTATCCGTATTGACAACCAGCTCTCTCTCAAACCCTTCATTAAATCTATCCTAAGTGACTGCTACTTCAAACTACAAACCATCAAGAAACTCAGACCTCTCCTATACTTCACTGATTTTCGTACAGTACTACAGTCTATTATATTTTCCAAAATAGACTACTGTAACTCACTCCTCCTTGGCCTACCTGCCACACACACCAGACCATTACAACTCTTGCAGAATGCCTCAGTACGCATCCTTACTAATGCCAGAAAACATGACCACATTACCCCTACCCTCATCGAACTCCACTGGTTACCAATACAATCTCGTATCCTGTTCAAAGTTCTTTCCCTTATACATAAAAGCATCAACAATGAAAACACTGACTGGATAAACCCCCCTCTAATTCCTCGCACCTCCACCAGACCAACTCGTCCTGCCCTCCAAGGAACTCTCCGTACCCCCTCTATCAAATCCACCAAACTAACTACCACAATGAAGAGAGCATTTTCACTGGCCGGCCCCACACTATGGTACTCCATGCCCCCAGGTTTACGCACCGAGTCTTCCACTCCTAAGTTTAAAAAAAAGCTAAAAACCTGTTCCTACAGGCCTACCCTTCATGCGATTTCCACCTGCCTGACCACCCACAGACCTGCAGCTAGTACCACCGATTTGAACTACCTATTACAATATTCTACCACCTCCCTTTGTGTCAACAATTATTTAAGCTTCTCATGCTGTCCCTCCCCCCCCCCCCCCCCCCTGCTAAAACTATATCTGTTACACTACTCTGTTAAGATTTTGTTCACTCGCAAATTCTGTAACACTCTTTTGCCTTCCCAGATACTCAATCATTCTATGGACTCCGTTTCTAACCAAATCATGGTGTATATACCATTGAATCCTGTAAATAGTTTCTCAGTTATCCAGGTTATTTTGATATGGTTAGTTATTGTACACTTTGTTCCTGTTCTATGTAATGGCATTGCCAATTAGTTATAAGTTATATGTAAACCGATATGATGTGCAAACGGCTGTCGGTATATAAAATTCTCAAAATAAATAAATAAATAACAGGCATGGACATTGCTTAAATATACAATCCTAGATGTGCAGTCCAGATGTATTCCACGCATTAAGAAAGGTGGAAGGAAAGCAAAATGATTATCATTAGGCTTCCCAGTACTTTCCACGGAATATGTACTTCAATATCTTGCCTTTTTCTGTAGGAGTGGATTATTTCCATGATCAATAGAATGGTCTGGACAGGCCTAAATAGCAGGAATCGAGGAATAACCTGGATGTGGAGTGATGGACAACTTGCAGACACATCTGTGACCTGGTAATGTGTAATCTATAATTAAAATTTAGTTATACTATATAGTAGTTGTACTCAAATGGTCTTCAGGCTCTCCTAATCAGATGGATTTTCAGGCCATCCCTAATGACTATGCATTAAATACATTTGCATATATTGGAGTCAGTGCATGCAAACATATTGCATTCATATTCTTTAGGGCTAACCTGAAAATACAACTGACAAGGGGGACCAAAGGACCATTTTGAGCACCAATGCCATTTGGGAATCATCATACATATGTAATAAAAGTTCTCTGATTACAAGCAGTGACTTGAGGGTCATTTGTCATTGGTGAACATTTCCAGAGCTTTCTATAAACAGTTTTGCACATGCATGGCAGCTTCCTATTCTTGTATCAAAACAAAGTCCCACAGTATAAATGGTATAGATGGAAATGCAAAACCAAAAGTATATATATATATATATATATTTATCCCAGGACAAGCAGGATGCTAGTCCTCACATATGGGTGACATCGGTAATGGAGCCCTATACGGAAAAACTTCTGTCAAAGTTTCTAGAAACTTTTGACTGGCACTGTGTGCCCACTGAGCATGCTCAGCATGCCATGATATTCCTGGCCACGGGGATCTCCCTTCAGTCTTCTTTTTTCCGCGGAGCTGTTAGCCTCACGGGTATTAGGAGTCCTCTGAGGTAAAATTTACCTCATAAAAAAGTTTGAAAACAACTTAGGAAAAACTTTACAATCGCAGGGGTCTCCCGACTAAACATCACGATAAGTTTTTCTACCCCTTTTTTGCCGGTTCCGTGCCATTTTTACTTCAAGTCGTCGATGGCTGTCCGATTTAATTATGGGTTTCAAAAAATGCCCGATATGTTGCCGGAATATGTCCATCACAGACCCGCACTTAGAATGTGTGTTGTGTCTGGCTAAGTTAGCCTAATAGGTAGCGCCACCCAGTTACACTCGCTATCCGCCCACCAACTATATGGCTAACTATTTACCCAATTATCAAGCTGAT
Organism: Rhinatrema bivittatum; assembly: GCF_901001135.1. Lineage (NCBI taxonomy): Eukaryota > Metazoa > Chordata > Amphibia > Gymnophiona > Rhinatrematidae > Rhinatrema > Rhinatrema bivittatum. The sequence goes on along the minus strand of NC_042622.1, from coordinate 158,161,274 downwards.
ACAGTACAGTGCACCGGTGGAGCGCACTATTATTTATTTATTTATTTATTTTTAATTTTTATATACCGAGGTTCTTGTATCAAATACAAATCACTCCGGTTTACATAAAACAGTGAGATGCCCAAAAGGAAGGGGCTTTACATATAACTATAACTATAAGACAACGGACTTTACATATAACTATAAAACAACGTACAACTTGAACATGGTATAGAGATAGTTACAAAATAAGGAAAAACTTTTGATATCAATATCATATTATAGTGATAAATAATGATGGGTATGATAGTTTTGATAATAAACTAAAATAAATAAAGGTAAAGTAATGCAATAACACTCAGTATAAATACGAAAGTAATAAGCGCAGTATATACACTAAAGCATATTTTCTTAATGGGGGAACAAGTGGAAGCGTTGATTTGATTGATTACTCTATTGTTTATTACGTGAGAATGCGAGCATCTAGGCTGCGTTAAGTGTCTGGGTAGGACGTTTGGATGTGCGTTTTCGATGCGCTACCTTTACCCCTTATTCAGTAAGGGTTAATAGCACGTCGAAAATGCACATCCAACCCCCCTGAAATTAATGGCACCCGCAACATGCAAATGCATGTTGATGGCCCTATTAGTTATTCCCGCGCAATTCAGAAAGTAAAATGTGCAGCTAAGCTGCACATTTTACTTTCAGAAATTAATGCCTGCCCGGGGAAGTGCACAGAAAAGCAGTAAAACCTGCTTTTCTGTGCACCCTCCGACTTAATATCATGGCGATATTAAGCCGGAGCCCCCAAAAGTAAAAAAAAAAAAGTAAAAATTAAAAAAAAAAATTAAAAATCGGCCCGCGGGTCGGAAGACGGACGCTCAATTATGCCGGCATCTGTTTTCCGAACCCGTGGCTGTCAGGGGGTTTGAGAACCGATGCTGGCAAAACTGAGCGTCGGTTGTCATACCCGTTGACAGCCGCCACTCCTGTCAAAAAAGAGGTGCTAGGGATGCGCTAGTGTCCCTAGCACCTCCTTTTACCTCGGGCCCTAATTTGCATAGGCCATCCTCCTGAATTGTTCACCCAGGAGAGTGGCCTGTGCGTGCGCCGGGAGAGCGGGCGCTCACCAGCTCTCCCGCGCGTTTTTCTGAATCGGCCTGTAAGTGACTTATCCAGTTAAGTGGTATATCCGGATATTCAGCAGCAGCCACTTAGCCAGAAAAATCTGAATTATATGGCTAAGTAGTGTTTGAATATCTATCCCTGAACATTTCATTTTAAGGCACAAATTTACCACAAGAAAAAATATTATACAGAAACTTTTGCATGTTGTGAGAGTGGGCAAACAGTCCTCAACCTCTCTCTTTCCCATTTGACTCTCATCAGAGAGCCGGACTCATCATAAATTGAGGTTGTACTTATAGTTCTTTGAAAAGTTCTGTTTTTCTTGTACTTATTTAGGCTAATCGTGAAACAGGCCCCAGGATCCACACTAAACACAATTTGTGGAAGTCTTAAACCTACTCCAGAATTTCTCTCTGGACAGGACTGTGTACTAAAGAATGGATGGATATGTAAGAATTCAGGTAGGACTAATTATTAACTATTTAAAGAACATTCCATGACTCAAAGACTGTATTCAAGGGCCAGGCAATAACACTATTAAAATAAAACATATTTAAGAATGAAGAGTAACATAAGTGGGTATCATACTGGAGTAGCATGGTGAATTGCATCACAAGGAGTTTAGTTTTCATTCCCTTAGATCTCTGGAATGTAAGTACCAGTCAATGCCAGTGGTCATGATATTTTACTTGATATTGACACCTGACTACCATCTCATTTCAAATACAGAAGGATAGTTAATGGTTCTTAGATATACACTCTACCACAGACTAGTTTTCAAGTGTCTTTGAGATAAAAGGCTCTATCCTATTCATCTAATAAGCCCTGATATTTGGATTGTGCCACCTGACCAGCAGATGGAGGCATAGACTAATAGGTTTACTGATGTCACTCTTTATATGCACCTGAGCTGATCTCATCCTGCTATATTCTCTGTCTCCAGGAGATGGTAGGCAAGCATGCCATGCTGTGAATTGATGTCTGGGAAGCTTCTCCCTGGGCTCCAGTATCTAATGACTTTATTAAATGTCTGCAACAAGCTTTAAATATGAGTCAGGGAGCATTCTGTGGGGCAGATTCAGCCCTACCATCTTCTGCACATTCTTTAGGTGATGGGGCAGGAAAAGGTCCAGAAGAGAGGAAGAAAGGAAAGGACTGGAAGATAGCCTTTCTAGTTCAGAGAATTCTCTGAATGACTTTAATAGTTCTGAAAGGTGATGGTGAAGCGGAGTTGGAAGAAGGGAATATCCCCCAAAGGGTGATGATGGTACTTCTATATTACATCTCTTCCATAAGGAATAACTTATATCCTAAATCCAGTGGGAGCACTGAGAGAGGACCAGCTTGCTGGTGGCTGAAGTGGATCAGTAAGAATTGCTTTTGGGAAATTTTAGAACTTAAAAAACTTAGGGGAGAGGGAAACTATTGATGGATATTATTTAGTGTGTGTGTGGGTTTGTTATAAAAAGCAAGCCAAAAGGTAGGTAATAGCTTAGAGTTTGTGTGTTTGTCTTTCCTCCCACCCCTCTCCCATCCACCCCAGTTCATTCTTTGATTTATAGGCAAGAAACAATTTCACATTAAAAATCAATTAGGCATTTATCTAAAACAAAGGATTGTCTCAGTCCTTATCAAGAGTTTATTTATCCTCTTGCAGGTCAATACCAAATTAATAGTGAATATATCAATAAATTTAAAAGACTCTTATTACACATTGGGGCAGATTTTCAAAAGATTACATGCACTGGGCCTATTTTCAAAAGGCCTGGTGTTGCGCGTAAAACTCCAGGATGCATGTAAGTCCCGGGGCTTGCAAAAAGGGGAGGGGGCGGGGCCAGAGGCAGGATCGTGCGCCGGCAGTTGGCTGGCACATGCAGCCCCAGTGTTGAAGTAAGTTTTAAAACAAAAGAAAAACGAAGAGAAAGGTAGGGGGGAAAGGGTTGGGGAGGTAGGGGAAGGGAAAGTGGGGTGGGATGGTAGGGAATGGGGGAAGGCAGCGCACAATTGTGCACCCCCTTGCACTCGCCAACCCCCGATTTTATAACATGCACATGCTTATAAAATTGTGTGTCCATGTGTGCGCTCAGGTCTTAAAATCTACCTCATAACCTACTCCCTTAGCAACCTAAACTTAACTAATAACTCAACAAAATTAAGATGAAGGCAGCAATCCAGCAGCAAGAGAGGAACCTTCCAGTCTTCTGCATTGAGTGTTACATTCTCAATGCTTCAAAAACTGAATTCCTGCTTATATCCCCGGAAAACTATAACATCACCTCAAACCCACCAGCCAACCTTCAAATCTCTCACGTAAGAGACTTAGGAGCTATCATTGACAACCGTCTTAACCTAAAAGTATTCATCAACCAAACTACCAAGGATTGTTTTCACAAATTACATGTCCTCAAAAGAATTAAGCCACTCTTCCACTTTCAGGAATTCAGAACAATTTTACAAGCAATAATCTTTTCTAAGATAGATTATTGTAACTCTATCTTATTAGGTCTCCCTGCATCTCATACAAAACCTCTACAGATGGTGCAGAATACAGCAGCCAGAATTCTGACCAACTCTAGGAGAATTGACCACATCTCCCCAATCCTCAAAGACCTACATTGGTTGCCAATTCACCACAGAATCATTTACAAGTCCATCACTACTATTTACAAAGTCATCCATCACCTCGCTCCGCTCAACTTACAAATTCCTTTCAAAAAAATACCTCCTCCAGACCCATCAGAGAGTCTTATAAAGAATCACTTCATGTTCCACACGCCAAAACCTTTCAACACAAATCCCTCAAAGACAGAGCCTTCTCAACAGCAGGACCTCCATTATGGAACTCCATCCCATCCGACCTGCGACAGGAACCGTGCCTACCGACCTTCAGGAAAAGGCTGAAAACATGGCTTTTTAAGAAAGCCTATCCAGACCTCAACTGATCCTTACCTTACCGGCCATTTACTATCAGACCTCACCAACACTCTGTCAATAATCTCCTTCACTACATTAATGCTACAACATTGTAAATAATTTGCTCTCGGTTAAACTCCTTCTGCTGCTTTCTCTTCTGCTCCCAGTTGTACACTTCCCTGTTTTATTGTAACTGCAATATTCTAACCATGCACTTATTAAAGGTTTTTGCATTTTTTGTATTTCTCTTTGTTTTTCACACCCTGGTAAATGTAAACCGGCATGATGTGATACCTGTCATGAATGCCGGTATAATAAAAACACTAAATAAATAAAATAAATAAATGTCTGTATGCCAATGCCAGAAGTCTAAGAAGTAAGATAGGAGATTTAGAGTGTATAGCAGTCAATGAAGAGATAGACTTAACTGGCACATTCAGAGACATGGTGGAAGGAGGATAAATTATGGGATAGTGCTATACCAGGGTACAAATTATATCACAATGAAAGGGATGAGCAATTTGATGGATGATGGAGCTTTATGTATGGGAAGGCAGTGAATCCAATAGGATAAAGATCCTGCAAAAACTAAGGGCCAGATTTTATAACATGTGCGTGGGCGTAGATTTGTTCGCGCAATCCAGTGCAAACAAATCTACCCCCGATTTTATAACATGTGTGCGCTGCCACGTGCATGTTATAAAATCCAGGGTCGGTGTGCGCAGGGGGTGCACAATTGTGCAACCTGCGCGCGCTGAGCCAAGCAACCTGCCTCCGTTCCCTCTGAGGCCGCTTTGAAATCGGAGCGGCCTCAGAGGGAACTTTCCTTCCGCCTCCCCCCACCTTCCTCTCCCTTCCCCTATCTACCCCACCCCCCAGCCCTACCTAAATCCCCCTCCTAACCTTTATCGAAGAAGTTACGCCTGCCTGCTCTCCATCCCCCAGCACAGCAGCTGTGCCGGAGGCCTCGGTCCCGCCCCGGCATGCCCCGGGCCGGTGCCCTGCCCACGGCCCCGCCCCTGGAACTCCCCCTTTTGCAAGCCCCAGGACTTAGGTGCGTCCCGGGGCTTGCGCACACCGCCGAGCCTATGCAAGATAGGCTCGGCACGCGCAGGGGGAGACAGGGGTAGGTTTTCGGGGGTTGCGCGCGTATCTTACGCATGCAACCCTTTGAAAATCTACCCCTAAATGCACAATAAAATCTTTATGGATAGAAATCTCATGTGTGTTGTGGAAGATTATAGAGGTAGGATTATACTACTGTCCACTTAGTCAAAATGCTAAAACAGACAATGAAATGCTACAAGAAATTAGGGAAGTTAATCAAATTGGTAGAGCAGCAATAATGGGAGATTTCAATTATCCCAATATTGACTTAAATGTAGCATCAGAACATGCTAGAGAGATAAAGTTCCTGGATGGAATAAATGACAACTTTAAGAGGCAAATGGTTCAGGGACAGCTGATAGAGGGAGCTATTTTAGATCTAATTCTTAGTGGAGCACAGGATTTGGTGAGAAAGGTAACGGTAGTGGAGGCTGCTTAACATGATCAAATTTGAATTAATGACTGGGTCAGGAACAATAAGTAAATCCACAGCTCTAGCACTAAACTTTCAAAAGGGGAACTTTGATAAAATGAGAAAAAAACTGAAAGTTGCAGCTATAAAGATTAAGTGTGGACATTGTTATGAAAAAAAAAATCTTAGAAATGCAGTCCAGATGTATTCCATACTGTTATGAACCCTCCTGTAGCGGTGCTACGGGAGGCTCCTTACCTCTTCCTGGAGGCCACTCCGAAGCCAGGGTCTCGCCTACGAACTATCCAGGATTTGCTCCAGGGCCTGGGAGGCCGCAATGTTCTTGGGGCCTACCTGAGGCTGCTTGTGTTTGCATGGACTTCCTGGTTTGAACCACGCCCTTCTCCCTAGGGGCCGGCCTGCAACACTCCTCCGTAGTTATAGGGCCAGCTAGGTGTGGGCCTTCCAAACTCCTCCCAGGGAGTCGCCCTTGTGCAGCCCTATAAAAGGACTTCAACTTCCAGTCAGCCTTGCCTTGCATCGGAGTTACTTCACTCTGGAGATTCCTGCCTGCCAGAGCTCCGTCAGGTCTTCTTCGTGGAGCTCCTCTTCATTTTGTCTTCTCGTCATGTCACACCATGTCAAGTTATGTCTTCGTGCCTGAGGTCCTTGTCCAGGTGTCCTGGTGTCTCGTCTTGATCCTCTGCTTCCTGATGTCCCAGGTTCCTTGGTGTCCTGCCCTTCTTGGTGTTTGCTTCAGCGCTCCTGAGCCTTCTGGTACCTGTCAGACCCGACTCCCTCGGATGACGTCTTTCCCGGGCTGGAGTGGCCTGCAGGTGGACTGGTGTCCTGTGCTCCTGAGCCGTCTCATCCTGCCAGCCTTTGTGGAGCTCCGGGCGACTTATGGCTCTGTCGTCTAAGTTCTGCCTTGGCTGGATTCTTCCCTGCGCTCATCCCGTTCTCAGGGTGGTCCGTGACCAGCCTCCTCGGGCTGTGTAGGGCGCGCAGTGGGACAGGGTGGTCCGTGACCAGTCCCGCGGGTGGACTGTGTAGGGCGCCCTGAGAGACAGTGCCAATGTCCTTCCGCCCAATCTCTTGTCTCGTCTGGACTTCGTCAAGTTCCTCGTCTTGTCCTGGATGCCGTTGCATCAGTCTTGGTGTCATGTCAACGTCTTGTTCCTGATGTTGCATCGACCCTGGTCCGGGATGCCGTCGCATCGACCATTGGTCCATGATGTCTTCGCATCAGCCTTGGTGTCATGTCCTCAACTACCTTGGTGTCATGTCTTGTTCCAGCCCTCGTCTCTGATGCCGTCCGCATCAGCCTTGGTGTCATGTCTTCGTGTGCGATGCCATAGCATCAATCTTGGTGTCATGTCTTCGTGTCAAGGCCCGTCTGCCCTCGACCTCAGGCCAGGCCTGCTGCTCCATGCCAATCCAAGTGGCAGGTCCGAAAGGGCTTGGAATGGTCGGAGGACCATTCACATTCCAATATCATCCTGTTGTTGGCCTTGGGAGCTTGCAGGCCTGGCAGAGGGTAAGACTGTCAGCCATGCTGGAACACGCCGTCAACCCTCGGTTCGGTCCTGGATCCGTCTGGGGTCAGGCCGAGGCCCATGGGCACACGAAAACACCCCTACGTAACACATACATTAAGAAAGGTGGAAGAAAGGCAAAACAATTGCTGGCATGGTTGAAAGAAGAAGTGAAAGAGACTATTTCAGCTAAAAGATCTTCCTTCAAAAAATTGGAAGAAGGATCCATCTGAAGAAAATAAGAAAAAGCATAAGCATTGGCAAATTAAATGTAAAATGTTGATAAGATAGGCTAAGAGAGAATTTGAAAAGAAGTTGGCCATAGAGGCAAAAATACAAAATAAAACCTTTTTTAAATATATCTGAAGCAGGACTCCTTCAAGGGTTGTCATGGCTAGTCTAAACAACGGTATATAAAAATAAAGAAATAGTGATGTGGACACTTATCCATGAGGAACTTGATTGAGATCACCAATTAATTTTTTTAAAGTCTGAATTAATTCAACAAATAAGGAACTTCTTTTGGATTCACTGTACTAGTTCACAAATGTTTGTTATGAAGTTTATACATGTCTAATCACAACTTTAAAAAAAATTCCAAAAGTAAGTGTGTGTTTTTATTGGTGTCTTTAGCGAATGCCTTTGGTCAGCACAGCGGGATGCTGCTGTTGAACCCTGTGACAAAGCATAATCATACCCAAGGATTTCCATCCTTTGAAGCAGCTGAGAAATCCTGCTTCTCTCACCTCAAGGAATGCACTGGGGTCACCTTCTGGAATGGATTTTATTTTGCAGTAACCGGAAATATACTGACAAAGAGCATCCGAGGAACTGATGTGGCTTTTCCCAGATCAGGTAATACCAACTCTACACAGCTTCTGGTGTTGCATGCTTTAAAGTGGCTCTTATGTCCACCTTCCTAAAACTATAAATCTTTTGTGCAGTTGCAGTACTCTGCTAAGAACTGTATTGAAGGGGCAAATCATTTCCTTTCCTACTCACAAAGAATTGTGTTGCTGCTGAGAATGCTGCTAGCAGGATAAAACTAGGAGTAGATGGGTGACAGTGGGTTCTAGTAAGATAAGCTCTATGATGCTGAGACATTCTTCTCTTCTCACTCCCCACTAATACCCCTAAAATGCTTTTATTGCACTAGAAGCAATTGATATTTTAGGAAAAATATCTGAAGTGGTAACAGAGTTTGAGAATGACATCCTCTGAGCACAAAAATCCCAAAGGCACTGTAAAAAGATTACAAAGGTCTCTCTTATACAGAGGCAAGTTTTCAAAAGACATTTGCCTGTGTAAATTGATATTTACCTGATTAAAAGGTCTTTTTGAAAACTGCCCACCCTGGCTGGTATGCATATCATCATTGTCATCATCATCATCATTATTTATTTTTATTGAAAAGGTTTTTTTATACTGCTTCTCCATAAATCGTAGTGTTTTACAAATATGCCATACATAATAAAAATATAATTATTAGAGATGTGAATCGGGACCGGAATCGGTTCCGAGTCCAGTTCCGATTCACATCGTGAAATTTTTTTTGTGTGGTCCGATCATTTTTTTTTTTTATCGGCTGTGCCCGAGCCAATAAACAAAAAACCCACCCGACCCTTTAAAACAGATCCCTTAGCTTCCCCCACCCTCCCGACCCCCCCTAAAACTTTTTAAAATTACCTGGTGGTCCAGTGGGGGTCCCGGGAGCGATCTCCCGATCTCAGGCCGTCGGCTGCCACTAATAAAAATGGCGCCGATGGCCCTTTGCCCTTACAATGTGACAGGGTATCCGTGCCATTGGCCGGCCCCTGTCACATGGAGGAGCACTGGATGGCCCACGCCATTTTTAAAGATGGTGCCGGGCGTCCATTACTCCTACCATGTGACAGGGGCCGGCCAATGGCATGGATACCCTGTCACATGGTAAGGGCAAAGGGCCATCGGTGCCATTTTGATTAGTGGCAGCCGACGGCCCGAGAGAGGAAGATCGCTCCCGGGTCCCCCCCCCCCCCCCCCCCGGACCACCAGGTAATTTTAAAAAGCTTTGGGGGTTCGGGAGGGTGGAGGAAGCTAAGGGATCTGTTTTAAAGGGTCGGGGTGGGTTTAGGGGTTGTTTTTGTGTGCCGTTTTTCCCGCCCTCCCCCAAAATGATAAGAGAACCCCACGAACAATTTTGTGGGGTTTTCCTATTGGTTTCGGGGAGCCCCCAATTTCTGACGACTTTGAAAATATCATACGATATTTTCAATCGTCAGAAAAATGATTCGCATCCCTAATACTTATATATATACAGATTTAAAAAAACAGAACAAAAAATAACAAAGCATATGGTCACAGTACAATATCATCTGCTGGTGGATTACTCTTTGCCATTCTTCATTGAACTGCTACACTGTTTTCTACAAATTCCTGTATGTATAGCCAGGTTTTTACACCTTACTGGGATACCTTTGTATCATTACCAATAATAAAATTATTACAGCATCATAGAAGAAAGTATGGTATAGCATACAGTATGACAGTGAGATTAATAAATTGGAATGTAGGGTTAGGGTTAATACAGTTGCAAGACAGGTACAGAGGAGGCAGCAATTACGTAATACATAATGGGGTAGATTTTCAAACCGCGCGATTTGGCGTACTTTTGCTGGCACATCAGGCACAAGCAAAAGTACCCGGGATTTTAGTAGATCCGCGCGTATCCGCTAAAATCCTGGATCGGCGCGTGCAAGGCTATCAATTCCGTATAGCCGGCGCGCGCCGAGCCGCACAGCCTACCCCCATTCCCCTACCTAACCCACCCGCCCGGCCCTGTCTAACCCCCCCTTACCTTTGTCGGGGGATTTACGCCTCCCGGAGGGAGACGTAAATCCCCGTGCGCCAGCGGGCCGCTAGCGTGCCGGGACGTGACCTGGGGGCAGGTCCAGAGGGTGCGGCCACGCCCCCGGGCCGTAGCCACGCCCCCGGGCCCGCCCCCGGAACGCTCCCGACACGCCCCAAAAACGCAGCGTGGTTCGGGCCCGCCCCCGACACGCCCCCCTCAGAAAACCCCGGGACTTACGCGAGTCCCGGGGCTCTGCGCGCGCCGGTGGGCCTATGTAAATAGGCTCACCGGCGCGCAGGGCCCTGCTCGCCTAAATCCGCCCGGATTTGGGCGGATTTAGGCGAGCAGGGCTCTTAAAATCCGCCCCAAGAGGTGCAAGAGGATATTAAGGAAGTACTATGGGAAGTAAATATTTAAATAATGCAGTACAGCTTGATAATAAAAGTATAAGAACTATATATAAGGTATTAGTAGATTTAAGTATAATGAAGACTAGGTATAGATAAAGTGATGCAATTTATAGTCATTTACAGTAGCCTCAGATTACACAAAAACTGATTCAAAGAGCCAAGTCTTGACCAATCTCCTGAAAGATCTATGGGACATCTGATGTTTGGTAACATGGATGTCCACAAAGCAGGAACAAAACCTGCTGGTGCTTGTGGGTTGCAGACAAAAGACAAGTCTGATTTCATTTGCTTGAGTCAATTAGCAGGTGCAAAAGTATATGAAGAAATTTCATAATGTATGCACATTTAACTCTGACAAAATAGCAACTACTGAGGTCAATATTCAGACATAGCTGGCTAAGTAAGTTAGCTGGAAAGACTTATTTGGCTAACTTAACTGCGATATTCAGTGGTACATTTGTGCCACTGAATAAACCCAGATAATTCTAAATTTAGCCAGATCATATAACAGGCTAACTTTAGACCTGCTCAATAACAGGTCTAAAGTTAACCAAAAACCTTAGCTGGATAAGTTTGAATATTGCAACTTAACTGGCTATGTCAGCCGGTTAAGTAGCTCCTCCCAGTTATTCCCTTGGAACACCTTGCTTTTATTCTTTTAGATTTTTAGCCTCTTATCTGGCTAAAACCTAACCAGATACGAAGCTAAATACACCAAAACTTGCCATTTAGATGGATAACTTTAGATATCCATCTAAATGATATGTGAATATCATTCTAAAAACCCTCAAAAAAGAACACAAGCCCTGGTATAATAATGAAATTAGATCTACAAAATGAACCCTGAGAAAAAAAGAAAGAAACTGGAGAAAAAATCCCACCACATCAAACCTGACAACATACAGAAGTTGCTTGGCATATTACAAAAACACAAAAAAGGAATACTTTACTAAAATAAAAAATCCAAAACATTCTTCACAACCCAAGAACCCTTTTTACAATAGTCTAGAATCTCATTAAAAACCGCACTGATGACAAGTGCCCACTTCCTGTTGCATCGGAGATGGACTCTTGGGCTGAGGTGGGGTTGACGCAACCTCTAGGTAAAGACCTAGGGGTCCCTACCGTTGGCAGGTAGAGTGAGTTGATAGGCAAAGGCCACTGAAGCTTCACCTATACCAGCCCATGTTCCTCGCAGGTTGAGTCTTTGGGTGCTGGGGTCGGCAGGACTTAGGTGGGCCTCGATATAGAGTAGCAGGAGAAGTTGGTTCAGTCCAGAGATAGCAGGCGAGGGATGGTGCAGTCCTACTCTGGACTGGATAATGTCCTGGAAACTCGGGCACCAATGAAACGAAGGCAGACTGAGGGCGCTCGAGCAAAGGTAGGCTGAAGCCTGGTAAATCCATGTCCAGGGAGTAGGCAGAAAGAGGCGTCCAATGGTAGGCTTGAGTCTAGGCTGGTGGTAATCTAAGGGCTGTGGCAAGCAATGCTGAGGTCTGATCACGGAGATAGTCAATAGCATAGTCTGATGAAGCGAAGGTCGGGGTCTGGAGCTAGGCAATATGTGGTCAGGCAAAGCGGAGGTCTGGATCTGGAGATAGGCTGTAGCATAGTCAGGTGAAGAAAAAGTCTGGGTCTGGAGATAGGCTATAGCGTAGTCAGGCAAAGCAAAGTCAAAGTCCATGTGATCAATCCGAAGCATAAGCAGGGCAGGAACAAGGAAACAGGAACCAGGAACAATGAGGATCAGGAATGTAGAGTAGAGACGAATCTCTCAATAGCAACGAGTACTATCTTAGATAGGGCCGGAGGGGTGGGTTAGGTAGGGGAAGGGAGGGGAGGGGAAGGTGGGGGGAGGGAGGAGGGAACAGGCAGCGCACGCTGGGCTCGGCGCGCGCAGGTTGCACAAATGTGTACCCCCTTGCGCGCGCCGACTCCACTCACAGGGAGGGGCCCCGCGGGGAACCACTGTGATAGGCTGAACTCAGATAGCAGACACAGTATGGATAGAGGCTTTATTGTACTGCTGTGGATAGATGGTGAAGGCAGGAAGGTAAGGCACTGATCCACGAAGTGCCAGTACGTTCAATAGTCTCAGATGTAAATCTCACCCAGATGTTCACGATAGATGGGAGCCCGCAGTGCGGGTAACGCCGTGGCTGGTGGGTGGAGCTGGAGCACCGGATCGTAGAGGTACTCACAGGAATGAAGGCATCTTCCTGATGATGGAATGGTGGGACCGAAGGTTACAATAAATCATTAGACATAATCATTTAGTGAAGTAGTTCAAAACCATTTGTACCAAGGTACGTACACAGGTAGTTTTAATGCAGTATGCTGCCATTGTGATGTCGAGCCATTGAAGCCTCGCCCCCTTTGATGATCCTGAATGCTATATTTGTTCATTGGGGACACAGAGCCATTGAAGCCTCACCCCTCTGATGCTCCTCAACTTCGATCTTTGCTTATCGGGTGAAAGATCTCTGTGGTGCGATGATGTTCTGATTTGCAGCAAGAGCAGGACACACTTATTTAAGATGTAGCACAACTTTTGTGGTGGTGAGCAGGCCAATCCTGTCCGTCAAAGCTGATGACTTGACAAGCAACTCATTTATAGTCTCACTCACCCATGCAACATAGTAGCAGGAATACCCACTGTGAATTCTCTGCCTAGCCAGCCTTCAATATAGCACTCACTGTGTATCCTTAGGATATGGTCAACCCCCATACTTTGATTGCCATGGGCTCCCCATTAACCTTGCTACAGCTACTGTGGTCGCATGTTGCCACCGGTCCAGAGCCAGTGAGCCCAGAAGATCACATGCCTCAAGGAAGGAGGATACTGCTTCTATGTCCTCCCTGTCAGAGCGTTTCTTCTCCCACTCTTCCCCCAGGCCGAAGGTGGACCGCCCTCCTCTCCACTGGAAGATCTCTCCTACTCGAAGTTCATAGAAAAAGTGGGGATGCGTCTCAATGTGGAAACTAGGGCAGAAGTCCTGGGCATACTAAAATATTTTGAAGGGCCTGCTGAACTGACAGCACTACCTTCCCACAGGGTACTGGATGTGGTCCTGGAGAAAACTGGGAGTCCCATTTCTCATGTCTGGCCACTTCCAGAAAGACGGATCTAAAATTTAGGATGAGGAAATCGCCATATTACAGTGCAGTACAGCTCTCTCCTGCCTCCATCATAGTGGAATCGGCCATGAAGAAGGCGAAAAAGACCAGACTCCACTCTAATATGCCTCTGGGCAAGGATAATAGTTATTTTGACGACTTCAGAATGTGGTCCTTCCAATCTGTCATGCTGAAATCAATGATACAGCAACACCAGTTCTATATTATGTGCAGTATCTTTATGAGTACCTACAGTCCATCAAGCCTCTATTTGAGGAGGGCTCCTCCAGCACTGAACTACCCCACCAGATTCTGGATATGGAAAAAAGGCTGTGCCACCTTCTGTGCACCATCTATGAGTCATTTGAAATGTTATCACGCACATCAGCATTCGCCATAGCAGCTCATCAGCTGACCTGGCTAAGGGCCAGCGCCATATGTGAAGATGTGCATGAGAAGTTTGGGGGGACAACCTCTTTGGAGACAAGTTGCATGAGCCAGTCTTGCAAGTAATGGAACAGCTCCTCTGGGCCTGGTGTTGTCCTTGGCCTGGTGTTGTCCTTGGCCTCCCCATCAGAACAGTCTTCGGCATCCCGGAGATATTATCCAACCTACCATAAGACCAGCTTCCAAAGACACCAACACCGGTCTTACGCTACTATACAAGGCACCTACGTTCCCACAACCTCAACAGCAGATTCAGAAGCCTCAGCAGAGGGGCAGACCCAGAGGCCAGTGCCAGCAGTGGCAGCAGTCAGACCCCACCCAGAAACCACCGCAAGGTTTTTAAGAATGGCGGGGCCACCTCCTCTGGGCCTGGTGGGGGGCAGAGTAGCACAGTTCTTCAGTTCATGGTCTGCAATAACATCTGACTGCTGGGTACTTAACATAGTTCGCAGGGGCTACCACCTCAACTTCAAGCAGACTCCACCACTTCCCCGTCTCGAAGATTATCAGCAAAATCAACAGCAAGGGCAACTCCTGCACACAGAATTGAACTTCCTGCTTGCCCAGCAGGCCATACATGTTGTACCGTCATACCAACGGAATAAGAGGTTCTATTCCCCATACGTCATCATTCCCAAAAAATCAGGTGGCCTCCACCCAATCTTAGACTTAAGGGCTCTCAACAAATGTCTTTGCAGAGAGAAGTTCAAAATTACATCCCTAAAGTTGATTCTTCCCTTTCTACAACCCAACAATTGAATGTGTTCGCTGGACCTCAAAGAAGCCTATTCCCACATCCTGATACACTGCTCCTCCTGGCGGTATCTGTGCTTCCAGTCCAATAGACAGTGCTGCCGACACAAAGTGCTTCCCTTTGGTTTCTCCTCTGCCCCGAGAGTCTTCACCAAGTGTCTAGCGGTGGTAGAAGGCCATCTCCGACGAAAGGGGGTTCAACTATTCCCCTACCTGGATGATTGGCTGCTGGTGACCTCAGACAAAGCAACTCTCAGGTTACATTTGCAGGACACGATTGATTGCTTGCGGGTGCTGGGATTCGTAATCAACTACGAGATATCCAGCCTCCAGCTGACTCAAGTCCTACAGTTCATAGGAACAAGGATAGACACGATAAAAGGGAAAGCTTTCCTGCCCAAAGATAGGGCTGGGACCCTCCATGCTCTGGCATGGCAATTGCAGGCCTGTGCACACCCCCTCGGCTCACCAGATCCTAAACCTTCTGAGGCACGTGGCAACATCAATATACATGGTGCCTCATACCTGCTTGCACATGCGTCATCTGCAATGGGGCCTGAAGGCCCAGTGGACACAATTTCTTCAACCATTGTCAGATATAGTACTCCTCACCCAAGCCATGAAGAAGGACATGGCCTGGTAGCTGGCCTCAGCAATGCTTACAGAGAGTGCCCTGTTCTAGACCTGGCGCACAAGCTAATTCTCACCATGGATGCCTACAACAGTGCATGGGGAGTCCATCTTAACCACCTAGATTCCTGACATCCGTCAATTAAAATTTATTTCAAAGGAGACATTAAAACACTTTAAAAAGCACGACTCAGGCCGAGTTTCACTCCTGTTTTGGAGCTGCTTCAACAGTTTAAATTAACACAAATATAAACACTGATAAAACACATATAAATAAATAAACATATATATACAAAGAGTAAATCATGTGAAACGCATATCATGGTGACATGCGTTGTATTAGTGTTTATATTTGTGTTAATTTAAACTGTTTGCATGTTTCAGCCCCTGAAGCAGCTCCAAAACAGGAGTGAAACTCGGCCTGAGTCGTGCTTTTTAAAGTGTTTTATTGTCTCCTTTGAAATAAATTTTAATTGACGGATATCATGCATCTATTTCTTTTTTACTTCATCACGGCTTTTATAGATTGCCTACCTTTTTGTTTTGTGGGCCCATCTTAACCACCTAGAAATGCAGGCCTTGTGGTCAGCCAGAGAGCACGCTCAGCAGATAAACCTATTGGAGCTGCGAGAGATTCAAAATGCTCTTCTCACCTTTGTTGACCAAGTTTGGGGAAAAAAACGTCATGGTGCACACGGACAACCAGGTGGCCATTTCTACATAAACAAGGAAGGATGGCCTGGTTCCTGGATGTTGTGCAGGGAGGCAATTCAAATTCTGGAATGGGCAGAGAAACAAGCAGTCTTGTTGCAGGCCACCTATCTTCCCAGAATAGCAAACTCCAAAGCAGACCATCTCAGCAGAATATTCCTTCCACACAAATGGTCGCTGAACCAGAAAGTAGCGGACACTATCTTCACCCATTGGGGGACCACGACCATGGACTTCTTTGTGACAGGAAAGTTTGCAGATTTTGTTCTATGTTTCCAAGTCCAGAACGATTTGCACAGGATGTCTTCCTAATCCCATGGACAGGAGCCTTCTCTATGCTTATCCTCCATTTCCGCTCCTGTCTTGTACCATACAGAAATGCATTGCGGATGTAGCCAACCTAATCCTCATAGCCCCGGTGTGGCCAAGACAACCCTGATATGCCTCTCTGATGCGACAGTCAATAGCTCTTCCTATTCCATTGGGGAAGGGAGCGGATCTGTTATCACAAGATGGGAGGAGCTGCTGCATCCCATGCACTCCTCGCTTCATCTCACAGCCTGGAGGTTGAAAGGATGGTACTGGGTCATCTTGGTGTGTCCGACATACAAAATGTCCTGATATCCTCTCACAAGTGTTCCACCCGGAAAAACTATCAGTTCAAATGGTGCAGTTAATCAACTTGGTGCCAGATCCAACAGGTAGACCCATTTTCCTGTTCACCAGAGACCCTTCTGAATTACTACACACACTGTACCAGTCAGGGTTGGCAACAGCTTCAATGCAGATTCATATCAGCGCTACAGCAGTCTATCATTACCCACCCAACAGCCTCCCAGTCTCAAACCACCCATTGCTCTCTTGCTTCATGAAGGACTGTTGCGTCTCAGACCTTCAGTAGCCAAGCTTTCAGTTCCCTGGGATCTGAACCCGGTACTGGAACAGCTCATGCTTCCTTCTTTCAAACCAATGGACAGCTAACACATGAAAATTTGACCTAGAAGGTGGTTTTCCTGGTCGCCCTAACTTCGCTAGGCAAGTCAGTGAGTTGTAAGCTTTGCTTCACTACCCTCCTTGTCAACTGTTCTGCCATGACAAGGCGACCCTTCAGACTCACCCTTCCTTCCTGCCCATGGTAGTTTCAGCGTTCCACTTGAACCAGACTATTACATTACCAACATTTTCCCCAAAACCGCACAGCAATGATAGAGAATGACTTCTGCATATGCTAGACTGCTTGCTGAAAACAGGACTTTGCAGCTCTTTGTTTCTTTCAATCCTAATGCTCCTGGTCTTCCAGTAGCAAAGAGAACCCTTTTGAATTGGATATCATAATGTATTCAGTTCTGCTATTCTAAGCACTTGGCACAACTCCCTGACAAGGTCAAGGCGCATCATGTCCGAGCGGGTGGCTACCTTGATTGTGCATCTTCGCATGGTACCATTGTTGGAGATTTGCAAAGCAGCCACTTGGTCTTCACTACATACATTCACATCTCATTACTGTCTAGACCAGCAAGCATCCTCGGATGCAGCATTGGGGTGGGCAGTTCTGGGCCATTCAACATGGTGATGATCTTACATGGCTGTACGTGGTAGGACGGGTTGGACTCACAGCAGTCAGAAGCAATAATAGAAGGGGACGCTTTGACTCCGTCAGCGGTTGAGATTCAACCCTGTGGCTGGTGTCTCCCAGACAGCATGGCTAATTCAGCCCTGCTGTCCATGGGAAAAGAGAAAGTTTGCTTACTGTAAACAGTGTTTTCCATAGATAGCAGGATGAATTAGCCATGCTGACCCACCCGCCTCCCCGGACAGTCTCTGAAGCATCCACTTTGGGATGGTTTCGCTATGATACAGACTGAGGAGAAAATGGCATTCAAGCGCATGAGAAGATGTGCGCAGCCACACAGAGCAAAGCTCTGTGATCGTGAAGAGAAGCTCTGCCTCAGGGCCACCAGAGGATGTCTCAGACAGCATGACTAATTCATCCTGCTATCTATGGAAAACATCGTTTATGGCAAGCAAACTTGCTTTTTCTCACGTTTGCAGCTAACAAATATTCTATAAGAGGGTCATTTTCAAACAGTTCACATAGTAAAGTCTGCATGAATGTTTTAATTTTTCAAAGCAAAATTATGCGCATAAGTTCACTTAAAAACTCCTTGCCTAATTGGATGGGAACACACATACTTTTGTACACAGAAAGTTGCACTTGCTCCAAGAGGGGTGTAACTTCTGAGTGTAAATTTATGTGCATGCTTTTGAAAATACAAAATATGCATGTAAGTCTTATCCCCACTCCAGCTTCACTCCCCAGAATGCTTACCACTAGTACAAATAAAAGTACATGTTTAATAGGATTAAAAAATAATTTTATACAACCTGGTCTGGACTATTTTCAAACAGCCACTTGCATGCCTAAAACTTCTTTGAAAATTACTCTAAAATGCAGTAAATTAAGTAAAGTGCAGAGATTCAGAAGTAGCCAATATTATTCCCAAAACCTCATGCAAAATGTGAAAAACTCCTTAGTACAACTGGTGGAGAATTATTTCCATATTAAGAGACTCACTATTTCATTTGTCTCCATTCTTTTTTTTTTTTTTCCAGCCTGCTCTCTGGGGTTTCATGGTCGCTTGTGCCAGGAACGTTGCAAAGTGTGCCATAAAGATTTGATCTGTAATTCTCTTCAAGGAGTCTGCCAGGGGAGAGAGACCTGTATATCTAAATCTGCCAAGCTGTTAGAATGCATCTTTGGTCAGTCAGTGTCAATGAAAATATTTTTTCTTGTCTGCTAGATTATTTCTAGGAATGTCCAGAAGAAAAAGCATTTTGTTTCAGTCTTTTTTTCCATTTTGGTTTTTTTTTTCTTTGAGGTGTTTGCCAAACCAAAATAAACATCAAAAGGTCAATATTCAAAGCCACTTAGATGGATAACTCACAAGTTATCTGCCTAAAAGGCAAGTTTTGGAATACTGTGCTACTTGTCCAGCCCAGCGTTGAACATTTTCACTGATGGGGTATGTTCCCGGGTGATTACTAGGGGTAATGCTGGAAGCACCGGGATCACAGTTTACTGCGATCCCAGATTTCAAAAGGAGGTGACAATTTGGGTACTGGGTGGGTGGGAGAGCTTCAGGAGGAGGGTGATGGTGGCGAGGAGGCACTATTTTATTTTTGTATTTAGCGGGGGGGGAGGCTAGAGAGCAGGCATAATAACTGGTTTATTTTTTAATGTAAAGTGGTTTTGGGGGGTCCTAGCCAGCAGGGGGTTTGATTTATGGAGGCAACAGGGAATTGGGTTGGGAGACCCTTGACTGAGGGTTTTTTGTTTTGTTTTGTTTTTAGAAAATAGTGCTACTTAACAGATATCTTTTGAAGAAGGCTGGATAACTCTAGACCAGGGCTTCCCAAACCTGTCCTGGGGACCCCACAGCCAGTCGGGTTTTCAGGATATCCACAATGAATATGCATGAGATAAATGTGCATATACTGAGGTCTCCATGGTATGCAAATGTATCTCATGCATATTCATTGTGGATTTCCTGAAAACCCGACTGGAACTGTGAAATAACTTTTAGCCCCATAACTTTAAACCTAACTGGCCAGCTTTTGAATATAGCCAGTTAGGTCTAGAGCAGGGCTTCCCAAACCTGTCCTGGGGACCCCACAGCCAGTCGGGTTTTCAGGAAATCCACAATGAATATGCATGAGATACATTTGCATACCATGGAGACTCAGTATATGCACATTTATTTCATGCATATTCATTGTGGATTTCCTGAAAACCCGACTGGCTGTGGGGTCTCCAGGACAGGTTTGGGAAGCCCTGCTCTACACCTAACTGGCTATATTCAAAAGCTGGCCAGTTAGGTTTAAAGTTATGGGGCTAAAAGTTATTTCACAGTGCTAAAGCACTATGGCCATAAAACAACTTGGCTGGTCTCAGAGCCGGCTGGTGCCATTTTTAGCCAGTGCCAGGGGGCAGGAATTACTGTGGATCACTCATGCTCATGTATTTCTTCCCAATGGAAGGGGTAAGGGGCTGCAGGGGAGGGGATTTTTTTTCTTTTTCTTTTCCAGGCAAATAGTGCTGAACCAAATATATCTGCAAATTTTCAGATATTTTCAGATTCATTGATTCTTCATTTCAGTTACAACAAGCCGAACTGAAAGTCAGCTCATGCATTGCATTTTACCCTCTTCGGACTACAAAATACAAACCCTTAGTTATTAGTACAATCTTAAAGGTGAATTTTTAAAGCCCAACGCATGCCGAAATTAGGGGATGTATGAATATGCCGAGCTAGAATATGCCAAGTGGATTTTAAACGCCGCCCAGATACACACGTAGTTGCCATTGCGCACACAAATGAAAAGTTCAAAAAAAGAGGTGGGGTATGGACGTGGTCTGGGCGGGCATGGGCGTTCCTGGATTTAAACTTGTAATTAGCGTGTGAAAGTTGTAAATTAGTCTGGCCCTTATTTCATTCTCTCTCATCAGAAATATCGAAAGCTCAAATAAAGGGATATCATTTTATTTAATTTATTTTACTGTTTTTTATTATGATTGTATAATGCACTTCGAGCAATCAATAGAAAGATGTAAATAGAAGGGATTAAGACAATTTGAAAAGTTCTTTACGCACATAAACTAGCTGTCTGAAAACTGACTTCCCTTAAAGGTGAATTTTAAAATCGGCACGTGAGCACACATGTGCGCATGAGTGTCGGCCCGCGCCCAGGGATGTGGCTATTTTATAACATACACGTGTAAATGCATACAAGTTATAAAATAGCCTGGCTGTGGGCACAGGTGTGCTCAGTTTTAAGTGGACTTGTGTCTGTGCACACAAAAGCCGATTCTACAGCATGAGTAGGGAAATTTTAAAAGGGATGCATGCCCACACTGTTACCTGTTTTTCCAGTTCCTCCCCAGTTCTTCCAATTGCCAACTAGGACCTCCAAACCTCTCTGGTTTGATAGCCTATACCCCCCTCCCCCCCAGTTACCCCAGACTCTTCTCAGCCCTCGAAATGGCTCATATTTATTTATTTTACTTGCACTCCATCCATAGTAGAAGTAAAGTTATGCGGCAGGGGATCTTGGCATGGGTCGGCTCGCGTAATTATGAAATTTACCTGTGAAAATTCTCCCAGCTCATACAATGTAGGTGCTTTTGAATCTGTGAAGTTTTCATCAATGGGCCTAATTTTCAAAAGTATTTACGCACTTAAGAATGGGTTTTACACATGTAAATGCCCTTTTACGTTGGTGTGTAAGTGGGCTTTTGAAAATTGCTACAAAATACAGTTTGCTATTGAATTGTCCATAGGATTTACTCTCATAAATGCAATTTATATGCATAAATGGCTTTTGAAAATTGCTACGATAGTGTGTTACATTTACATGAGTAACTCCTTTGAACATTCACCTATACTTTCCCTTTCCCTATCTAACTTTACCCTTTTTTTCATGTAATGAACACACATGCTATGAAATGGTAAATGTTCTTTTACCTGCACTGGGGGTGAGGAAAAGAGCTAATTTCAAAGTGCATTTTTAGAAACGTAAACATGTTTACCTATGTAAAATATTTTGAACATTGCCCCTTACAATATAGACTGCTGTCTGCTGTGAGATATATTAGAGCTATACCTCTGACACTGTTCTGGTATTTACACAGTACAATCAAGTACTTCCCTCTGTTATCCGTCCCCCTTTACCCTCTTCTCAGATTCCTTTCCACCTTTAACAGTAGTGCTCTAATTTTCAAGTTCCCATTTTCCTGTAGGCAGCAAGTCAAATGCTTTATTGATGTTTTGGATTTTAGCTCTAATTAGCAGTCTCTGCCCGAGCAAGGCTTGGTTGCTTTGGAAAGAACACTGTTACTATATTGAGCCTGAGAAACAGGCAACATGGCTAGAAGCAGCAACATTCTGTGCCAACTTCAGAGAAACTGATCTCCTGAGCATTGATGGAGATGAAGAGAAGGTGAGTTCTGGTTTCTAATCTGGTAATAGACTCATTTTGTGTCTCTGTGTGTGGGAGGGGAATTGTTTAAAGTAGGGGGTTACATGTTTCAAATCATAAGAAAGCTGTGAGACACTTTTATGCTGCTGTTGTAGGGCACCTCTGGCACACAGGAGACCTTCCCCAAATATGTCTGCCATTGCCACTGTTTCCTCTAATCTGTGCGCTTGTGCGCGTACACAAAGGTCTTGAATCTTGCACACACAGTAAAACATAACACAGACAAGAAATCCCGATAAAATTTGCATTACACTAGTTCGTAATACACATATTTAAACTGAGCTTATAAAAAAATTGCACGAAAGAAAATGTTTTGCGCATCCAGCCTTTTAAAAATTGGTCACTGAGCCTCTAGTGCACAGAAAGTTGAATTACTCTTGAGGCCATGTGGTGGCCGAAAGGGAAGACGACATGCACAAACTAGAAATATAACTAGCTGAACTAGAAACGAAGCACACAAATAACCAAATGCTAGTGCAATTTAAAAATGAAAATTAGAGGGCCCAGCAGCAGGATCCAGTTGTCAAGATAAGATTATATCCCCAAAAATAAACCAAAAAGAGCAAGAAAAGTCAAGGAAATTTCTCTGGCTCCTAAAAGGTTTTGGCTTGCACCCAAGTTTTCAAGATATTTTTCCACCTCTGCATATAGGGTCCAAAGTTGCAAGGAGGCAAGGCCTCCATGTATTTTATAATCAGAATGTATGGCATTATACAGAATATAGACATTATTCAGAGGCATTTCAAAGACATGGTGGAAGGAAGAAAACCAATGGGAATACTATGTTACCAGGGTATAAAATATATCGATGTGACAGTTAGGGATGTGAATCGTTTTTTGACGATTTAAAATATCGTCCGATATATTTTAAATCGTCAAAAATCATTAGGGCCACGATACAATACCAATTCCCCCGATTTATCGTCAAAAAATCGTAAATCGGGGGAAGGGGGAGGGCAGGAAAACCGGCACACTAAAACCCCCTAAAACCCACCCCCGACCCTTTAAATTAAATCCCCCACCCTCCCGAACCCCCCCCAAATGCCTTAAATTACCTGGGGGTCCAGCGGCGGTCCGGAATGGCAGCGGTCCGGAACGGCCTCCTGCAATTGAATCGTGTTGTCTTCAGCCGGCGCCATTTTTCAAAATGGCGGCGCAAAATGGCGGCGGCCATAGACCAACACGATTCGACTGCAGGAGGTCATTCCGGACCCCCGCTGGACTTTTGGCAAGTCTTGTGGGGGTCAGGAGGCCCCCCCAAGCTGGCCAAAAGTCCCTGGGGGTCCAGCGGGGTTCCGGACCGCCGCTGAACGACCTCCTGCAGTCGATCTCCTGCCGGCGTCATTTTCCGTACGGAAAACGATTCGCGGCAGGAGATCGTTTTCCGGACCCCCGCTGGACCCCCAGGGACTTTTGGCCAGCTTGGGGGGGCCTCCTGACCCCCACAAGACTTGCCAAAAGTCCAGCGGGGGTCCGGAACGACCTCCTGCAGTCGAATCGTGTTGGTCTATGGCCGCCGCCATTTTGCGCCGCCATTTTGAAAAATGGCGCCGGCTGAAGACAACACGATTCAATTGCAGGAGGCCGTTCCGGACCGCTGCCATTCCGGACCGCCGCTGGACCCCCAGGTAATTTAAGGCATTTGGGGGGGGTTCGGGAGGGTGGGGGATTTAATTTAAAGGGTCGGGGGTGGGTTTTAGGGGGTTTTAGTGTGCCAGCTCACGATTTTCACGATTTTCACGATACTTTAAACACCCAAACGGCAACAATACGATTCCCTCCCCCTCCCAGCCGAAATCGATCGTTAAGACGATCGAGGACACGGTTCACATCTCTAGTGACAGTGCAGATGAAACTGGTGGAGGGCTAGCACTAGTAAAAGATAGCATAGATTCAAGCATCATAAAAATCCTGCAGGAAACAATAAGCAAGCACTGCGGAATCCTTATCGATAGAAATTCCATATATGTTGGGTAAGAGTATAGCAGTAGGTATATACTATTGTCCACCTGGCCAAGATGAAGAAACAGATAGTGAAATGCTAGCTGAAATTAGAAAGGCACATACATTTGGCAGCACAATAATAATGGGAGATTTCAATTACCCCAGTATTGACCGAGTCTGTCTCTTCTGAACATGGTAGAGGTTAAGTTCTAGATGACATAAATGACTGCTTCATTTAGCAGCTAAGTACTAGAACTAATGAGAGGGACATCTATTTTAGATCTAGTCATTAGCAGAACACGTGACCTGGTGCAGGGAGTTACTGTGGTGAGGCCAATAAGCAATAGTGATCATAACGTAATCAAATTTGACATAATCACTGGAGGGAAAACATTAAGTAAAATTATTGCAGTAGCATATAACTTTGAAAAGGGAAACTATGATAGGCTAAGGAAATTAGTTAAAAAAAAAAACTGAAAGGAACAGTTATGAAAGTTAGAAGTTTGTATGAGGTGTGGTCATTTTTAAATATACCATCTTCCATACATTAAAAAACATCAAAGGAAAACCAAATGACTTCCAATGTGGTTTAATGATGAGGTGAAAGAGGCAGTTAAAGCCAAAACGTCATTATTCAAAAAATGGAAAGCATACCCAAATGAGAATAGACAAGAGCATAAGCACTGGCAAGTTAAATGTAAAATAGAAGTAAGACAGGCAAAGAGAGAATTTGAGATGAAGCTTGCCAGTGAGTCAAAACTAATAATAAAAACTTCATCAAGTACATTCAAAGCAACAAGCTTATGAAGGAGTCAGTTGGACCACTAGATGAGTGAAGGATTAAAGGAGTGCTCTTGGGGGTAGATTTTCAGAGCCCTGCTCGCCTAAATCCGCCCAAAACCGGGCGGATTTAGGCGAGCAGGGCCCTGCGCGCCGGGAAGCCTATTTTACATAGGCCTCCCGGCGCGCGCAGAGCCCCGGGACTCGCGTAAGTCCCGGGGTTCTCGGAGGGGGGCGTGTCGGGGGCGTGTCGGGGGGCGGGCCCGGTCATCGCGGCGTTCCGGGGGCGTGTTGGCAGCGTTTTGGGGGCGGGTACGGGGGCGTGGCTACGGCCCGGGGGCGTGGCCGCGCCCTCCGTACCCGCCCCCAGGTCGCGGCCCGGCGCGCAGCAGGCCCGCTGGCGCGCGGGGATTTACGTCTCCCTCCGGGAGGCGTAAATCCCCCGACAAAGGTAAGGGGGGGGTGTAGACAGGGCCGGGTGGGTGGGTTAGGTAGGGGAAGGGAGGGTAAGGTGAGGGGAGGGCAAAGGAAAGTTCCCTCCGAGGCCGCTCCGATTTCGGAGCGGCCTTGGAGGGAACGGGGGGAGGCAGCGCGGCTCGGCGCGCGCAGGCTATACAAAATCGATAGCCTTGCGCGCGCCGATCCAGGATTTTAGTGGATACGCGCGGCTCCGCGCGTATCTACTAAAATCCAGCGTACTTTTGCTTGAGTCTGATGCGCAAGCAAAAGTAGGCTGATCGCGCTTCTTTTAAAATCTACCCCTTGGAGTATAAGGAAATAGCAGGTAAACTGAATGAATTATTTGCCTCTATCTTTATTGAGTTGGATGTTAGGAACATATTCACACCTAAAACATTCTTTAATGGTGATGTTCTGAGCAACTAAAACAATATCTGTGACAAATATCTGTGACAATATAATAGAGCAAACTGACAAACTAAAGAGTAACAAATCACCAGCACTGGATGGCACCAATCCCAGAGTCCTAAAAGAAATCAAACATGAAATGTATTTATTTATGCATTGTTATATTCCACAGATTCCAATAAACTACTATATCTGTTCAGTGCAAACCTGTTGTTAATAATCTGTAACATATCATTTAAAACAGCCAGAAGTGTAGCCAATGTGATGCCAATTTTTTTTTAAAACGCTCTAGGGTTAAGTTGACTTAGATAATAACCACCGCTATTACTAGCAACGGTAACATGGAATAGACTTAGTTTTTGGGTGCTTGCCAGGTTCTTGTGGCCTAGATTGGCCACTGTTGGAAACAGGATGCTGGGCTTGATAGACCCTTGGTCTGACTCAGTATGGCATGTTCTTATGTTCTGGAAAACTATAGACCAGTAAGCCTGATATCAGTGCTGGGAAAAATGGTAGAAACAATTCTTTAAAAAAAAAAAAAAAAAGTCACTGACCATATAGATGTGGTTTAATAGGGAAGAGGCAACATGATTTTAGCAAAGGGAAGTTTTGCCGTACCAATCTTTAAATGCTTTTGAAGGTGTAAATAAACGTAGATAAAGGCGAGCCAGTTGATATAGTATAATTGGATTTTCAGAAGGCATTTCACAAAGTCCCTCATAAGAGACTCAGGAAATTACATGGGATAGGAGGCAGTGACCTATTGTGGATTGGTAACTAGTTAAAAAACAGGAAACAGACAGTAGGACTAAATGTCAGTTTTCCAAATGGAGAAAGATTATTAATGGAAGTAAGGTAGGAGCCTGTGAACTACAGGCCAGTTAATCTGACCTCTATGGTGAAAATAGCATCACTACTAAAACAAAGGATAGTACAGTTTCTCTAATCCAATAGATTACAAGATCTGAGGCAGCATGGTTTTACTAGAAGTAGGTCTTGTCAAACAAATCTGATTAATTTCTTTGATTGGGTGACCAGAGAGCTGGAACAGGATGTAGATGTAGTGTACTTGAATTTCATTAAGGCCTTTGACGCAGTTTCGCATAGGTGACTTATATATAAATTGAGCACCCTTGATATGGGCCTAAAGTGGCTAACTGGGTTAGAAACTGATTGAGTAGGAGGCAACAAAAGATAATGGGAAATGAAATTAACTCTGAGGAGAGGGATGTTACTAGTGGTATGCTGCAGGGATCAAACTTGGGAGATATTGGAGAAAGATTATTAGGAAAAATTTGTCTTTTTGCAGATGATTCCAAAATCTGCAATAAGGTAGACAGCCAGGAAGGTGTAGAAAGCATGAGAAGGGATTTGGCAATGCTTGAGGAATGGTCTAGGGTCTGGCATCTAAGGTTTAATGCTAAAAATAAATGTAGAATAATGCATTTAGGCTGCAAAAGCTCAAGGGAGAGATACAGTTTCAGAATCCTGCTGCCGTCCCAGACTCCATGGTGGCGGACATTCCATTCACTGTGTGGCAGGGAGCCACCATTGGACACGTGTGATACTAGGACCCAGTGAAGATTTGCTTAGAGCACACATGCACATCACTGTACACGATTCAGCACACATTGGCAAGAGAGTCAGGTACCTGCCCCGATGATGATGTCACACGCTTAAGATTACTTAGCCTGCATGGACTTGGATTTGTTGCGTCAGCAAGAAGGTTTCCTGGTTCCTGCTCCTCCTGGTTCCAGTCTTCTGTCTTGCTCAAGCCCTCCAGCCTGGTTCCTGCCTTTGACACCAACCTGGTTCCTGTCTTCAGCTCTAGCCTGGTTCTTGTTTTCAGCTTCTGCCTGCTTAGCCTTCAGCAATGCTTCATTCTTCGCCTGTGGCTCCGCTTCAGTCCACAGCCTTATTTCAAGCCATCAGCCTTGTCGCAAGCCATCAGTCTTGCTGCAAGCCCTCAGCCTTGTTCTTGCCTGGCTTCAGCTGCAAGCCTGGTCTTTGTATAGACTTTTGGACTCAGTCATAGTCTGGCCCATATCAAAACTTGCTCACTTGCCATTGGCGTGGGTCTCAGGACTCTACCTATGAGGCTGTGTCATGGCAAGAGGGGTTCATACATACGCAGTACCTTAGGGTTTCTGAGGCCATGAACTTGGTGAATGCATCCCCGCAAGGGGCCATCTCTGCCTTGATCGCCCAGATGCAGGATTAAAAAACAGAATTGATTGGTCTCCTGCACCAGTTCATGCAACAGGCCCAGCAGCAACTCGATCAAGTAAAAGACTCATTACAGATCTTGTCACAGCATTTAGATGTAATATTCAACATCCAGCTTCAGTCTCAGTTCTAGTTCTGGCAAACCCTGCACCAGCACCTATCCAGTCTAGTGAGTCCATGATTCAACTACTGCATCTCCAAGGTATGGGGGTGATCCTAAAGCACGCAGAGGATTCCTTAACATGTGCAAGATATAATTTGAATTACAGCCGGCTCATTTTTCTTTGACTGTGTCAAAATCACATATATACTGTCCCTGTTGAATGTTCCAGCTCTTGCTTGGGCCCCTCCCTTGTTCGAACAAGATGATTTGCTTCTCAGGAATTTGGGAAATTTCATTCACAAATTTTATCTGATCTTTGATCAACCTGGGCGTGTCATGTCCACTGCCACAGAGCTCCTTCATATTCATCAGGGCAATTGTTCTGCTGGTGAATATGCAGTAGAATTCTGAACCTCAGCTTCCGAACTCAGTTGGGATGAAGAAAGCCAAACTGCCATTTTTTGGCAGGGATTATCTGAGAGAATAAAAGATGAACTTACAGCCCAGGACCTTTCTCCATCCCTCCAAGCACTCCTTGCCTTGTCTATTCATATTGATTTTAGATTCCAGAACAGGCTCATGAAAAGAAGAACTCTCAGCAGACCTCACTCGTTGTTCCAAGACCTCCGAAACTTTTGCAACCCATCCTGGAACCACCAAAGATGGCTACCTTCGAAAATCCATGCAGTTGGGTAATACCTGACTTTTGCTTGATGAGAAACAAAGGTGAAGACCACAAAATCTTTGTCTCTACTGTGCTACACAAGATCATTATATCCGTCAGTACCCTCTGAGACCAGAAAACTCTATAAAGAGAAGACTCGTCGGTAAGGCAGCCTTGCACCATCCTGCTTCCTCTCTGCTACTAACAGTTCTGGTATGTCTTACCTACGGAAAACACTCAGTTCAGACCGAAATTCTGATAGTTTCCAGAGCTGGAGGCAACTTTATTCAAGAATCACTGCTATGTCAATATTGTTGCACTACTACCTAACATACAAAGAGAAAATAACTGAATAAAATATGGCAATTTTATATCCTAAATTGTAAAATAGCCATATATAAGGGAAAGCCTTGTTTGCCATTTATAAGACCTCATAAACAGAATCTTCAAAGGTTACGTGTCTAGTTGATTTCTGACATTGGTTATCCTTATGAAGCCATCGATAGACACTGTTGGTGCTAAAGTCATGTTCATCTCTTTTGAGTTTCTTTATTTTAAGCTGTTTAAAAAAAAATCTAAAGTCGTCAAGAATTTTCTTATGATTACTAATTATTCTGTCAAGATGCTCCAAGGAATAAGTTTCCTTAATATGTGTGAAAAAATGCTCAATTTTGCTATTGGTTTCTATAATGTTAGATTTAGGGGTAGATTTTTTAAAGTTTCGCGCAGGTGTCCTTGTGCGCACGCTAGCCAGCACGCGCACATGGACGCCTGATTTTATAACATGCATGCGCAGGTGCAAGCATGTTATAAAATTGAGGGTCGGCGCGCGCAAGGGGTGCACAATTGTGCACCCTGCACGCGCCGATGCCCGCAGCCTTCCCCAGTTCCCTCTCAGGCTGCTCTGATTTTGGAGCAGCCTGGGAAGGAACTTCCCAACCCCCTACCCTAACCAACCCGCCCCCTAGCCCTGTCCTAATCCCCCCACCCCCCAAACAATTATTTAACCTGCTGTGCCTGCCTAGCCAGCACACGATTCTCTGACACAGCGGCAAATGGCCCTGTCCCGCCCTGCCCCACCTCCTCCCCGCCCCTTTCCCGAAGCCCCGGGACTTAGATGCGTCCCAGGGCTTTACACGCATCGCTGGGCCTTTGTAAAATGGGCCCGGTGCACGTAACCCCACCTACGTGCGTAAGGCTTTTAAAATCTACCCCTTTGTATATTCCACACTGAGTAATATCAGATCGGTTGAGCATTTATCCAAACCTTTGATGATTCCGTTTATGAGGTCTTATTAACGGAAAACAAGGCTTTCCCTTAATTATGGCCATCTAACAATTTAGGATATAAAATTTCCATATTTTATTCAGTTATTTTCTTGTATATTATACATTCATAAAACACATTTTTCTTTACAAAAACACCATACAAGAAAATAAAACAGTTACATACTAAAATGACACATCTGTATAAAACCTAAATGAGCAAATTATGTTATCTTATCAATATGCTTCAGTAAAAATGCTCTATCTAAAAAAACTTCATCTCCTGCAACTCCAGCATTCTTTCTGGCAATTTATTCCATGCAACCACTGTAGCAAATGAGAAAGCTCTGGACCTGGCATGCCCTTATTTTCTCATATTTAGGTACTGCTTTTGATTCTGTATATGGCAGTGATTGATTTAGCCACAGCACCTGTCTGCCGGCTGACCACACCTTAGTTTGCCACCTTACTCAAGTAGCCTTGTGTCACTGTGCCACCTAAGCATGACTACATAAGTCCTTGATGCTGCTGCACATGTATAATGATATGATTGATCAAGTCCCTCCTCCACCAGTTTCCCCTAATGGATGCCACCCACTTTTACAGGTGGAAGACCTCACACCTATGCAGCATCAGGTCAGTATTGCCCTACAGAAAAAGATTATATTAAGGATTGACTTTTTAAAGCATTTCATTATGACTCCCGACGGCTTCACTCCGCCTACCTTTCTTTCTTTGCACCTCCTCTTGCTGTGGATGGACACCTGGCTGCCGCGGCGTCTGCCTGCCGTCCTCTCCGGCGTCCCCAGAACGGCTTAGGCACTGCTTCCCGCCATGCTCCACTTGTACCTTAGGGCTTGCGCACCGCGTGGCCCTCACTCTTATTTCCTACTTGGCGCGAACCTCAGGGGCGTCCCCTGTGATGACGTCGTGCTGCCCGGATATTTAAAGCCTACATTGTTTGCTAACCTTTGAGTTAGCAAGGGGATTCCTTACGGATGGGATTCGCTCTCCGTACCCAGCCTCTCTGCCTCCAGTTCCATTGGACTCTTAATGCTAACGGGGTACCCGCTCCTCGGGGGCCTCACTTGCTTTTCAGGTCGCTATCCGGAACCGGTACTCACTCCTCGAGGGCTCATGTTCCCTGACTCACTGCCTGCTCCTACCTTCTCTTCTGCCTGGAAGGATTCGCAATCTTCAACACCAGTGAGTACTACTATCTTCACCTCAGAGCTGTTCCCTAGAACCAGGTACTGGCTCCTCGAGGGCCTGCCTTCGTTCCAGCCCTGTGCCATCTCCTACATAGAACCGCTGTGTGAGTACAATACCTTCAGGCCTCTCAGCTCTCAGGGATCAGGTACTCGCTCCTCGAAGGCCTGCTCTCCCTATCCTGGGGTTCTCCATACTTGGGCTTGTGCTTATTCCACTGTACTCATTATTCTCAGTTCTTTCCACTACAGCACTGCTATCGGAGAAGTCGCTGTTCCAGCGCCTGAGGGATACTAGCCCAGCCGGGCTACTTCAACTGCTCACTACTGCCACCTCTGGTGGCTTCATCACATTGTCTAATAAAAGATCAATCTCTGTGTTTGTGTGTCCTAAGCTGAGCCTGACCTGTGGTCCCTCACGGGACTGCCCCCCGTAAGTGTGGTCAGCTGCCACAGTATCCAAGGGTCCACCCAAACCTCACTAATTATAACAAGTGTGCCTGGCATTGGCCCCAGAGGACTATATACAGAATGCTATTGAAGTTGGGCATGTCTTCTGGACCTTTGTAAATATTCCCCACCTACATAAATTGTTCATATAATGAGGGTGATGAGGGGGAATTCAGGCAGTGGTGATTGACTTGTTGGCTTAGGGGCTTAAATGGCCTACTTCCTTCCCTTTCAACAGCCCAGTTTGGCTGGTGAAGAAGTCAGATGGAAGTTGGCAAATGACCATCAATTACAGAAAGCTGAATACAGCCAGATTATTACTTCCCTCTGTAGTCCCTGATGTGGTGACCCTCATCAATCTGATTCAAGGACATCTCAGCATAGGTTATGCCTCATTGGAGCTAGAGGTCTCTTGCACTCTATCCTCTGCCAAGTGGCATCTGTGCAATGCAAGAGAGGACATCCACTTCCCATCAAGTTTTGGTGCTGCAAATGGATCCCCATGGCTACCTTCAACATACTATTTGAAGGACAGTTCCTGGCATCTTACTTGGCCCTAATGGAGACTACCCAAGTGACCTAGTCCGTAAAGCTTCAGACCCAACTACCAATCATGTTATGGCTTGATAGGAAGACTGCTGTGTCCTGAAGCAGCTTTACCTTCCTTTCCTCCATTTTGAAGTGGAAATGGTACATTGCCACCTGTGGCCAGTCAACATCTGATGCACCTTCTCACTCACATGAATTAGTGATGCGTGGCTCAATTGACAGCATTTTGGCCCCTTTACCAGTGGTGTTCCTTGAGACAGAACTATCTGAAGCTGGACCATTCGATGCATTATGTTGTTCTTATCTACAACAGTTTGCATGGCAAACACTTGAGGTTCATACTGCTATGTACAAGGCCAGCATGAAAGGAAAGCAGATGTCTATGACCCCCAGGAAGGTGCCCACTTTGTGGATGAGCAGGTAGGCATGAGTGGTCAGTCTGCTGAACTGTGAGTAGTACCTCTGGCCCTCTGTCATGCAAAAGAGCATTGGCTTTCTTATTGCATCATCTATATGGACTCCTGACCCATGTATATGGGCCAAATAAACTGGCTGGTCAAATGACAGAAGGATGCCTGGCAGATAAACAGGAAGCCTCTCTTGGGAGGGGACCTGTGGCAAGAGATCTGGGCTCTCAGACTATAAATTCATACACAGGTCCATCATGTGGATGCTCATTCCCCACTCTCTATGGAAGAAGTGAACCATAATACCATCATGGACCAAACAGCAGAGATTATATCACATCCTGCCTAGTATAAAGGGAAGCTCAGAACTACTACCCAGTGCCTTTGCAATAGGTCTCCTGTTCATTTTGCAGTGCTAGTTGCTTTGGCATGTTCCTGTGTGTTCCAGCCTTGCCCACGCTTGTCTGTTCTATTCTGTTTCTCTTTCTGGCCTGACTTCTCATTGCCTTAACCTCAGTCTGGACCTCGACTCCACTTTTGAAGTCTGTCTGCCTCAACCTCAGCCTGGCAACTGACCTTGCTTACTTCTACCTTCCTTGTATCAGGCCAGGAAAGCCCTGCCATCTGCCAGAACCTGCGAGCTCAACCCAAAGAGGAGATGGCAGGTCAGGCAGAATATCTAATCTCCTGGTGAATCAGCTGCCGCCTGTTAAGGCTATCTTGTGCTCACACAAGATAGGCCTATATAAACTTTATGGTGGCCCGAGGGTTCACTACCCTTGCTCTGAGACACCTTGGGACATTTTGAAATGGAGAAATGCCAGATTTTGGCTTGACAAAGATGTCTGCTAGTCAACAGTGATTTCCTAAGGGAGGCAGTGCCCTGTTGTTTTCTGTGCCAGCAAGTCAAACACTATGCCCTGCCATTCTTTGGCTGACCCTGGGGCAGGAGGAGAATCACTTGCTCAGTGACAACAGTACATACCCCAGGTTACATCTGAGATAAATTATATGTCTGAGAAAGGTGGAGTGTAAGCTCCCACCTCTCCACCGCTTACTGTATAATTTGTTTTAGATAGTGTGCTACTGATGTTTTTTTTTAATGTGAAACTAACCTATTTAATATTGCTTCTCCTGTCTATTTGCCTTTCTTAGTCCTGAAAGGTTGAGTGCCTTGCCCACAACCTGCTGAGGTTTTTGCATTGGGATAAAGTTATACCACATTGGTGGCCTTCCCATCATTCCTGTTTATTATTGACCATGCATTTGCCTCTCCGGAGACACATCCACTAATAGTGATGACCATGCAGACTACTGGATGAGATTTGATGAACATTGTTGTTTATGTGCTTTCTGTGTTTTCCTTGCTTTCTCTTGCTCATTTTTGCTATATTTTTGTTGTTTATTGCTTGCGCTCCTCAAGCTTTTGTTTCTGCTTGCCTTGCACATTACGATAGTCAGTGTTCCACTTTCTGTAGACGATAGGAATAGAGTGTGTTGTCATTAGGGACAGTGGATCGAAAGATATCTAGATGTACATGTAGCAATAGTCCCATGGGAAAGTGAAATACTTTTTATATGATCTTATCTCCCTCTCTTTCTCTGATGTTCTGTGCATAAGAATGCTGCTAGCAATAGTTTTGTTTTCTAATGGACGGCCCATGTCATTTTTCAAATTGGCATCAGCCAGCTCTTTGCTCTATCATGTGACAGGCTGCCCAATGGAACTAGTAGCCCCTGACACAGGGTAGGAGAAAAGGCCTGCTGGCACCATTTTGACTAATGGCAGTTGCCGGCTCAGGAGCCAGGAGATTGCTCCTGGGCCTCCTGCTAGACCACCAGGGATTTTTGGTGCGTTCTGGGGGGTTATGATGGTGGGCTAGGGTGGGTGCAGGGGTCCACACGTGGGGGGCTCCATATTTTAATAAATGGGAAAGGTTGGGGGCTAGTTCTGTTTTTTTAAAAAACAAAACATAGGAGGTGGAGGTGAGAGGGAACGCTGCTGGAGGAGTATATTTCTACTGAATTACCTGATTTCCTCAGAGTTTTGGAGTTTCCCAGCTCTTCGGCACTTGTGAGTGGCAGCAGGGCAGGACTTCCGTGAGACTGATGTCACGGAGGCGGGACTTGCCAATCTTTAAAACTAGACGCTCTGCGGCGTTCCATTGAGGTGGAGGTGAGAGGGAACGCTGCTGGAGGAGTATATTTCTACTGAATTACCTGATTTCCTCGGCGTTTTGGAGTTTCCCAGCTCTTCGGCACTTGTGAGTGGCAGCGGGGCAGGACTTCCGCGAGACTGACGTCATGGAGGCGGGGCTTGCCAATCTTTAAAACTAGACGCTCTGCGGCGTGTCGACGAAGCCGTGCGAGCCAAAGGGGCGCGCGGCTTGGTCCCATCATAGCTGCGTTTGAAAATAAATGAACTTTGAAACTTCTGAAGAGCTTAAGATCAAAAAGTGAGTATCTTGGATTTATTGTTACCCTCTCTCCGAAGCCTCCACTCACTCACAAAGTTATTTTAGTTGTTTTGAGTAAACAGAGCTTGTAAGGAGGGACCTGAGGCGATTGAAAAATTTCAAATATATTAATGCCTCATACAAAACGTAAGGCAAAGGTCAGGGAGATGCCAACATCATCCCCTGTACTTGCTGCCTCTCAGCCCCGGATCCCAGCCTTCTTTGCTCCAATAACAGATTCAGAACCAGTGGAACTAGTCGCTAGAGGAGGTATTGAGCAACTGCCTTCCTCTTTGACTGAAACTACCTTGAGTCCCGGCGCCCCTAGTACTCCTCCTCCACCTTTACATATTACATCTGATTCTTTAAAGGGATCAAATGATTCTCAAAAGAAAGGAGAAGGAACTTTAGACACACTGGGGAAAATGGACCCAGAAATACCTGAGAGTTTTTTATTGCATCTAGAAAAACCTGCTGAAATAACGATGGACACACTTTGGAATGCAATAAAAGCTTTGGAATTATCTGTGGTAAATCTCACAAAGATAACAATGGATTCAAACCAACAATTTAGGAATATTGAAGTCTTTATGTCACTGATGTAAAAGCTAAACAAACAGAGAGTAGACTTGCTAATTTGGAAGTATGGCAGCAGAAGTTTGCTCGTGCGGAGATTATCTATGATAGGAAACTGGAAGTTTTGGAGAATTCTTTTAAATATTTAAATCTTAGAATACTGAACTTCCCAAAAGTTGATTTGATTTCTCCGTATGACATGTTTAAAGAGTACTTGTTAGAAATTTTAAAAATGCCTCAGTCTACTATGCCTACCATCTCGAAGATTTATTATATAAATTCTAAAAAACCATCTATACAAGTTAATAGTGAAGGCCAAAATTCCTTAGATCTAACAGGGGTTATTGAATCAACGGTAGATACTGTTATTACAAATAGAGCTATATTGCATGTGTCCTTCTCATTTGCTATTGACAGAGATGCTGTCTTTAAATCATATATGAGAAATAGAATGCTTCTTTTCCATGGAGCCAGAATATGGATATATTCTGATTTATCTAAACAGTCCCAAGAAAGAAGGAAAAGGTTTCTCAGCTTAAGACCAGAAGTAGAAGCGAAAGGGGGGAATATGTTGTTAAAATTCCCTTGTAAGTGTGAAATATTGTTTCAGCAACAGAAATTTATTTTCTTTGAAGTATCTCAGTTACGGATATTTTTGGATGCACACCCCCAAGAGAGTGTGATTCTAGAACAAGAGGCTAAATAGAGAGAAATCTGTTATTACTCTTATTTCAATTGTACATCTGGTTGAAAGTAATCTTCCCAGAATTTCCTCTGATAAAGCTCCTTTACATATACTTTGTGAGGAATTACTTCATTAATTATTGCATTTGAAATTCAGATGGGTATAATAATAGTGGTAGCATTAAGTTTTCAGAATGTATTTTACTCCTATCTCAATTTCTGTATGGATTATGATATTGTTATTTAATTGAAATGCATAAATAAAAAATTAAAAAACAAAACAAACAAAAAAAAAAACCATAACTAGCTAAATGAAAAAAAAAAAAAGATCCAGGGTTGGACCTGAAATGGCCTATCCCCAGACTGAAAATGAAACCCCAACAAAATTTTGTAAAGGTTCTACCCCTAGACAGTATGGTGTGAAAAGCTTTCCAATTAATGGTAACAAATTTTCTCTGAAACAAGAAGGCAGATGACTACAAGGAGTTAGTGGAAAACTTCCTCAAAGCATTTAAAAGCCTTGGCTGCAACATTTCTCTAAAGATACTTTTTTTGCACTCTCATCTAGATTTTTTCCCACCAAACTATGGAGCAGTGAGCAATCAGCATGACAAGCAATTTCAGCAGGATATTGCAGCAATGGAAAAATGGTATCAAAGCAAATGGAGCCCATCAAAGCTTGCAGACTATTGCTGGACAATGACAAAAGATATTCCATTTAATAAATCCAAGAGACAAATCAAGAAGAGCTGAGTAGCTACTGAATAAAGACTAGACTATGTACATATATATACATAATAGTTTTAGGTCTTTTGTTTCACAGTAAATTTTATGCAACCATAAAACACAAAAAGACCCAAGTTTACAATTTATGATTAAACTCTACTATCTACGTAGTATATACACAATAGACATAGACATAAAATGTAAAAACTTAAATATAATTTAAACAGTAGCCAATCAGCTGGTTAACTGTCATATGTGAATCCAGCACATCAATATAAAAAATAAATGGCACATTTTATTGCTGAAACAGATGACTTAAAAAAATTTGTATACCAATTTTCATCAGAAGAACTGGGCACAGATTCTGCAGGTTCTCCATATAATAATTCCAAGCACTCGCCAAGTAAGGCCTCCCAATTCTGCACAAAATATGTCATCCATCCTCGCTTCCACTTGAGAAAGACTCGGCAGTCCAGGGTCCCCACAGCAGTGCAGTAGTTAAATGCCTTAACAGAAATATGTGTGCAAGTCCAAAGTGAATTGGATTGGGATAAAGAGTTGCAGAGAAAATATGATGACAGGTGACTCCAGGAAATTCCACAATTCACGATAAGGGGATAAGACCTAGGTCTTCACAAGGCACATAAGAAGCAACAGACCCTCAAGTAAACTCGAGCATAAGTTTATGGGACTATTTATGATTCAAGAACAAATAAATCCAATGATGTTCAAGCTTCATCTTCCAGCAAATTTTCATGTTCTCCAGAGTTCCACATGCCCTCATGAATCCATATAAACCTAATCCCTTTCCAGCAAGACAGCCCCCTCTTCCATCACTAATCACTGTGAAAGAGCACCAAGAGTTCATTGTTCATCAGATTCTGCATGTCAGATTTATCAGAGGACGTTTGCATTATGTGATGGACTAGAAAGGGTATGACCCAGAGGATCACAGTTGGGAACCAGCCCAAGAATGTCCATGCCAAAGAATTGGTGGCCAAATGTTACTAAGAACATCCGGAAAAGACAAGAATGAGAGCCTCAGGTGTGCTATTCTATCAGGGGCAGCAGGTATTGAACTCATGGCCCCTGTTCAAGGCCAGGGAATCCTACAGTGGAACTATAGGAACTCTGACTCACCAAGAATCCTGCAGGGTATACTAAGATAAGCACAGTTAGGGAGACTCACCTCTGGAGGCTCCCTATTGAACCAGCATTAGTTGTGTCCCAAATTGAGGGCAGGATATAAGAAGCCCTAACATGACAAACCTTTGCTGGTCTAACAGTCCTTATAGAATTCATTCTGTGATATCTTTGTTGCTTGGCCCATTTCCTGAGTATTACTGGTTCTTGCTTCATTTCTGGTCCTTGGCTCTGATCCCAGTCTTCAGCTCTGCGTTTGGGTCCTTTTCAGTTTCTGGTTTCTAGCCTCCATTTTCTAAGTCCTGTCAGCCACCTGTACCCAAGGGCTTAACCCACAGGGAATGGTGGCTATTTCAGGTATAAGAATTGACTCCAGATCATTTGGCCTCTCTAAGGTATGCCCATGCCCAGGCATTGTACCTCGTCTCTGTACTTAGTGAAGCAGGGCCATGACAGGAACCAGCTCTCACACCATCTCAGAGCAAAGTATGCAGAATTAATTTAACACTGAAACTTTTTATAGCACACAAAGATACACTCAGAATAAAATTTAAGCCTCAAACGACACATAGTATTAATTCAAATTTGCAAACTTCTTTCCTAGCACACATTGGGGTCAATATTCAAAAGTCATTAAGATGTATAACTTAGTTATCCATCTAAATGGCAAGTCGTGGGATATTCAGCCTGTTATCTGGCTGAATTATAGCCGGATAAGTCATTATCCGGCTATAATTTATCTGGATAAAAAAGGGGCAATCTGGGGTGTGACAAAGTTATCAGGCTCAGCCAATTTTCAACTAAAATCAACTAAGTTAGCTGGATAACTTTAGACCTGCTTCCAAATAGGTCTAAAGTTACGCTGCTTTGTGTAGCCAGAGAACTTAACATTTAACCAGATCTATTCAAAAGAATATATCTGGTTAAGCAGCATTTCTGTAAAATAAATAAATAAATCATGGGCCAGCAGGCCCAAACCTGTCCCCATCTCCCTCCCACCCGAACTCAAGGTCTTATGGAACCTACCGCATCCTACCGTGATCCAAGCTAGGCTCTTCTGCTGTTGCTAGGCTACTACATTAGAAGCGTATGCTCCCAAAATAGTATGAGAAGTGTCATAGCGCTGATTCTTTGGTGCAGGCATCAACAGTATCATCATAAATAGCCCCTGGCACAACAAAATGTTGCGACTGTCACTGCCCGACGGCTTTGCTCTGCCTACCTTTCCTTTTCTGCGACTCCTCCTGCTCTTCATGGACGCCTGGCTGCCGTGGCGTCTTCCTGCTGTCCTCTCCGGCATCCCTGGACCGGCTTGGGTGCTGCCTCCCACCAAGCTATTCAGGTACCTTAGGGCACGTGTGCTGCGCAGCCCTCATTCTTATTTCCTCATTGGCGCGTTCCTCAGGGGCGTCCCCCTGTGATGAAGTCACACTGCCTGGATATTTAAGCCTACGTTTATTGCTAGCCGTTGAGTTAGCAAGGATGATCTTACGGATGGGATTCGCTCTCTGTACCCAGCTACTCTGCCTTCCAACTCCTATTGGACTCTTTCTGCTAATGGGGTACCCACTCCTCGGGGGCCTCATTGTTTCTTTCAGGTCGCTATCAGGTAACCTGAACTCACTCCTTGAGGGCCCATGTTCCCTGACTCACTGCCTGCACCTATCTCCTCTTCTACTTGGAAGAATTCGCTACAGACACCATCAGTGAGTACTACTATATCTACTCCTCAGAGCTGTCTCCCTGGAACCAGGTACTTGCTCCTAGAGGACCTGCCTTCGTTCCAGCGCCAGTGCCATTTCTTACGTGGAACCGCTATGTGAGTACTTTTGCCAACAAGCCTCTCTACCTCCAGAGATCTGGTACTCGCTCCTCGAGGGCCAGCTCTCCCTATCTCGGGGCTTCTCCATAATTGGGACTCCGTGAATGTTCTAATGTACTCACTTTCTCAGTTCCCTCCACTAGAGCACTGCTACCGGAGAAACCGCTGTTCCAGCGCCCTGGGGAATACTAGCCCAGCCGAGCTACAACATCTACTCACTACTGCCACCTCTGGTTGTTTCTCAAACTGTCTAAATAAAGAACTATCTGTGTTTGTGTGTCCAGAGCTGAGTCTGACCTGTGGTCCCTCACAGGACTTTCCCCCGTTGGCATGGTCAGCTGCCACAGTGTCCAAGGGTCCACCCAAACCTCACTAACTATAACAGATTGCTAACTCCATGGATCCGGCACAGCTCAATGCCTTGCAGGCCATTCCTGGCCTGTCCCTGCGCATTGCTGAACAAGTCGCATTGGAGAAACTCACTTCTGCGTTTCATCAGCTGCACGCACAGAAGAATCAAAGCGCTGCTTCCAGTAATGGAGATAAGTTACCTGAAGTAACTATAAAGACTATGGTACCTCTGGCTGCTCCAGTTCGTTTCTCTGGAGAGATTCAAAGAACTAGAGGTTTCCTAAATCAGTGCTGCATGCATTTTGCATTATAGCCTTCTCACTTCCCCACAGCCTATGCCAAAACCACTTATATTCTATCTTATCTTGATGGAAGGGCCTTGTCTTGGGCCTCAACGCTATGGGAATGTAAGGATCCAATTCTGCAGGATATTGATGGATTTTTGGATTTGTTTAAATCCGTTTTTGATGATTCTGCTCGAGTGACTGTTGCTGGTTCTGCTCTGGTGGACCTGAAGCAAGGCAACCAACCACTGGCTGATTTTGCAATAGAGTTCAAGATTCTTGCAACCGAATTATGCTGGGATTCTAAATGTCTGAAAACCCTCTTCTTCAGAGATCTGGATACTCGCTTGAAAGATGAGCTGGCCGCTCATGAGACACCTGACTCGCTGGATGAACTTGTGGCTTTGGCCACTAGAATTGACCACCGGCTTCATGATAGAGTGAAAGAAATCAAGCCTAGTAAAGGACCAGTTCAGAAGGAGGTTCGTGCTAAACCTGCACTTCAGATGATCCCAGCAGTACCTGTCACCAGTGGAGAAGAACCGATGCAACTTGGTCACAGTCACCTGACTACAAAAGAGAGAAGACTTCGGAAGAGGCATGGCCTGTGTATGTACTGTGGACAAGCTGGTCACGATGTCCAAACATACCCAATTCATCCGGGAAATGGACGGGCCTAAGTCCTGCAGGAGGACTGTTCTTAGGCCTTACTACGCCCTCTCCTCTGCTCTCTCTCCCAGTCTCTTTGATCTACGGACCATCCAAAATTCAAACTCTTGCCCTGGTGGATTCAGGGACAGGAGGCAACTTTATACTTCGACACCTAGTGGAACATTTGAGGATTCCCTTCGTCACTTTGTAGATTCCACTGCTCTTATCATCTATCCATGGAGAGCCTTTACCCAGTGCCCTGGGGAATACTAGCCCAGCCAGGCTACAACATCTACTCACTACTGCCACCTCTGGTGGCTTCTCAAACTGTCTAAATAAAGAACTATCTGTGTTTGTGTGTCCAGAGCTGAGCCTGACTTGTGGTCCCCCACGGGACTTCCCCCCGTGGGTGTGGTCAGCTGCCACGGTGTCCAAGGGTCCACCCAAACCTCACTAACTATAACACAACAACAGTGCAAAAGTCAAGTGGCACTGAAGATGTGCAGATATAGAAGAAAAAGCAGGCCTAAAACTCTTTCTGACTAATCTCCTTCACTACCTCTGCTACAGCCATGTTCCATATCTGCTTCTTTCATTAAAGAACCAAAGCTTCCTTTTCCAAATTTCCTGGATGGCCACTCATTTGTTCAAAAATTTTGGTCAAATTTTGTCAAGTCTTATGCAGATGAGCTGCTAGATAAGAACAGGACCATAAAAATGCCAATCTTAGAAAAATGTAAAAAATGAGTTAGAATCTAAGTGTGCTCCTCAACCACTTTACCAGTGTCAGGATTTTTTGCGAGAACAGCTGATTCAAATATTTTCAGAAGAAGCTAAATCTTCTCCAGCTTATTCTGATCAGTCATATATCTCTGCCTGGCAGAGCTTCCCTAAATGTGCCGTCGGACCTCGCTCCAGAGTCTAATAAATCAGAATCATCTCCTAAGGATACAACATACTCAGTATTTATACAGAAGATGTCAGATGCCCTACTGTTCAACTATATTATTTCAACAAACTTACAAATAATCTATGCCAATAAGTGATAATAACATCACATTGATCAGATTTTGCTACTAGCTATCTACAGATCAACAAGCAAAGGTAGTGCAAGGGTGGTAGGGAGTAGGAGGAAGTCCACCTCATCACAAGCAACAGCAGGCCGCATCACTTTCTGCTCTTAGGCAGTGGGGACTCTCTATCCTCCACACCTCCCTGACTCCTCAGTTGTCAAACAGCAGGCTACATGAGCTTGACATAGAAGCTATTTTCCAGGATGACACTGTGTTCTAGTAGGCTGCAAGTAGGTAACATATATGTAAAACTTTCATACCTATAAAAGCTAATATAATTCCTGCTTTTTAGGTGGAGTGAAGACAAATGTAAGGGCACCAATGTTATCTCTTGTGGGATCATTTGTGTTACTCCACCTAAGAATAGACAAAAGTTACATCTACACTATCTACTCTCTGGGCCTGGCCCCTGCAG
Organism: Rhinatrema bivittatum; assembly: GCF_901001135.1. NCBI lineage: Eukaryota > Metazoa > Chordata > Amphibia > Gymnophiona > Rhinatrematidae > Rhinatrema > Rhinatrema bivittatum. The sequence goes on along the minus strand of NC_042622.1, from coordinate 158,118,621 downwards.
CTGCAAAAATATGGTCGTTAGAGATGAACAAGAACAAGTGGTTAATATACTTTTCAAGTAGGATTCTCACTAAAGAGTTATGTGATTACAATATTAGGTGCTAGTCCCAGAGAGAAGACTCATTGTTTGATCAGAAGTGATATATCTTCACAATGAAAGAGGCCAATGGTTTGATATAACTTTGCTATGACATGATGAACATAGCTATACAACCTATTGGTCAACAACAGAGTGAAGACATAGCTACATTACCTCTAGCTAAGCTTTTCTACATATAGTCCACTTGGCAGCATATAGAGGTGAACACTAGCTAGATAGTGCCTATCTCACATACATGCCCATGTACCCAATAGAAAGCAAAGAGTATGCTCACTGGAGAAGGCAACAGGAGCCACTTGTGAAGATAAGAACATAAGATCCACATAAAAAGTTTCATGTATTGCTCTAGCTGCTTTTCCTTGGGAGCATACAATTAGCTTACCTTTTTAAGGCCTAAGCCATGTGGTCTTGCATGTGAGATATGTGCCTAGTTGGACTAGCCAATGGTACTCTAGCATGCAAGATCATATAGGTCCCAAACCTCTAACCCAGAGAAACCTTAAGATAAAAAACACACAATAAAAAGACACAACCAGAAAGTAAAGTTTCAAAATATGTGACCAATTTATTAACATTTGTAGTCACAATATTTAAAGCAATTTATCATCTTTGATAATTACATTCTGCAAGGACAAGATCTCAAACAGCACATGACATTGTAACTGAAATAACCAGAACATTTTGGGGATATCTAACATTTGTAATAATGTAACATACATTGTTACAAAAAGGCAGCATTACTTATTCAGAAAATGATCTGATCCCTAAGTAAAATGATTACAGAAAAGAATCTAGCAAGTGGAAGTAACAACCCAATTTTTATAGTACAGCTCTAATATTAGAGCTCTAATATTAGAGCTGATGTCAGCACTAATAGTGAGGGCAAGTGAAAGCCTACAACAGTCCATGGTGAAAGAGTTCACTCAAAAGAGACAGCAAATGGCCACAGCAGCAAATTTCAAGTGAAGGCCCCAATAGTCCATATTGAGAGTGCACTCAAAGGGACCGCAAAGGGCCACAACAGCAAAGTTCAGGAGAAGGCCCCCAACAGTCCATGTTGAAAGAGTGCACTCCAAGGGACAGAAAGGACATTGGCAGCAAAGTTCAAGTGAAGGTCCCAACAGTCCATATAGAAAGAGAGCCCCGAAGAGGACAACAAAGGGCCATGGCAGCAAAGTTGATATAGCAAGTAGCAGGACCAGGACTGGAGAGCATAGCATGGAGGCAGCAGGACCAGGACTGGAGAGCGCAGCATGAAGGCAGCAGGACAAGGACTGGAGAGCACAGCATGGAGGAAGCAGGACCAGGAGATGAGACAGCAGTATGGAGGCAGAAGCCCGAGGAGATGAGACAGCAGCATGGAGGCAACAGTACCAGGAGAAGAGACAGCAGTATGGAAGCAGGAGCAGGATGAGATTAGACAGCAGCATAGAGGCAGCATCAGAATAAATTGAGACAAGATACCACCAGCAGGATGAAATGAGACAGCAGCAGGACCGTGACTGGAGACCGCAGCAAGGAGGCAGGACTACAGGTAGCGCATAGAGGGCATAAGAAGGAAGCAGCAGGACAAGACTGGCAGACAGTAGACCACGCGTATCAGCAAACTGGCACAGGACCTCTGTAAACAGGACAGGCTCAGCAGTCTTCTTTCATCTAACCAGCACAGGAACTCTGTAGACTGGACAGGCCTGGCTTGGTTGGAACTGTCATCTTTGAGTGAAATTTGTAAAGGTTGGCTAGCTTCATAGGCCTTTTAGCTACCTGGGGGTAGCATTTGTTTAGGGGGCCTATCCCTGGGCCATCCTAAGAGCCGAGGACTGCTTCTTGGAGTGGACTCCTGTGAGGATGATGATGGCACGGGTGCAGACTGTGGCAAATGCTGAATGAGTTGTATGACCGCTATGGTCAAATTATTTATTGAAGTGGAAACAGTGGTTAAGTCTTTTGTAAGAGCTGTTGTTAGCTGATGCAAGGCTTTTGTGTGGTCAATCTAAGCCCTCCTGAACTGGACCATCTCTGCCCATATGTGGTGAAGTTGCATCCCATGCCTCCTCTCAGTAAGGTCTAGTGTGGCCTGCAGTGTTGGATCCACTGCTGGTTCTACAGGTAGTGGGATTGCTGGTTGCTGAGTGCTGTGTGTGGTTCCAATGATGGATTGCTGGACTCATTGGATGAGCTGACTAGGTGTCTTCTTGTAACTCCCACTGGACTCATGGTATTCTGGAGGCACTTAGTGACTGGGCAAGTTCCTCCCATGGCAGGGCAGTGCCCTCAATTAAGTTCACAAGATTGAGGCTGGTGTCAAGGGGTATGGGCGATCCAAGGGAGTTAAAGTAGCTGCCACTGTGGCTGCTGATAATGCTCCTCCTCCTCTTCCTCTATCCACCTCATCTTAGCATCCATGAGAAAGGGGCCTCTGAGATCAGGGCCTGCACTGCTGGTACCCGGGGCTTCATGGTTGGGACCAGGGGAATACAGGGCGAGAACTGTGTAAACAAAGAATATACAAGTATTAATGCTAAGAAGTGCACATGTACTGTTTTGCATAAGATGTGCACTTTGCATCTTTCAACGTGAGCATCCCAAGCAAATAAAGTGTGGACATGCGTAGCAGACTTCACTTTTACAGGTGATGTGACTTACTGGCTCCAGCTTGCATCATGTCCATGCCCTCACACATTGTTCTCCACACTGTAGACAACGTAGCTGCAGTAAGCTGCTGCCTGGCTGCTGGAAGATCGGGTTGCCACTTCCACTTCCAGAGAGGTGGTGTCACTGTCCTCATTCTCGCTCCCACTCCCCACTGTCCCTCCCTTTCTCCTCCTTCTGCATCTACCCTGTCAACTCCCCTCCTCTGTCCTCTCTGTCTAGCCCTACCCTGCCATCCTCCTCCTTCCAGAATCACCTGCCTAGACCCTTCCCCATCCGTCCTTCTCCTATTCCTTCTCTGCCCATATCTGTACTCCTACTCCTACCACTCCTACATGCCTCCTCACTCCTTTGCTCCCTCCTCTCCTCCTCCCTCCTCCCTCCTCACCACTCAGTCCCCTTGCCTAGCACGATCCTCCTCTCCTCACCACTCCTTGTCACACTACTCATCTCACCACTCTTCCACTCCTCACTACCCCTCACCACTCCACTCCTCAAAACTCCTCTATGCCTCCTCCACTCCTCCTCCTCTTCTCCACTCCTCCATACAAAGGGACAGACAGACAAACTAGACAAATGCACAAAAATTAACACTCTTCTTTCGCATACAAATAAACACAAGAGACAAAGGTAAAAGTAAACACAAGAAACAGGAAAACACAATCAGATAATCAACTAATGAACTCCTCTAACAAACGCCTACACCTCCAACTACTCATCAATCTCCTCTCTTCCTCTAACTCCTGACACATCCTTAAAGAGGCAACTGCATGAAACTGGTATATATAAACAAAAAAAAAAATAATGTGCCATACATAAAATAACACTCGACACATAAAATGATGCGTGAAGTATTAGTGCATTACACAACATGATAGAGTATTACACAGCGTGATAATTACATATGCAGTGCAGAATTTCCTTAATTTTCCTAACCATGCCCACCTTTTTATTGCTCCTACTAACGGTCTATATTTCAGGTTTAGTTACCACAGCTTGTTGAATTTAGGGGTTAGTTGGATAAGTAGTGATATTCGTAGTTATCCAATTAAGTTGATCAGATAAGTTAGATCTGCTTACAGCAGGTCTAACTTAGCTGGATATAACTTATCTGGCTAAGTAGCAATTTTTGACAGGATATTTAGCAGCATAGCCATGCTGAATATCCCAGGTAAGTTAGCCGGATAAGTCTTATCTGGCTAACTTACCTAACCGGTTTACTTTTAATATCTACCTCTAACCTTTTGGATAACTATAATTCCTTACACCAAGGAATCCCAGAGGCCAGCCTTAAGCATCTACAACTCCTGCAGAACACAACACAAGGCTGCTGGTAGAGGCCAAGTTTAAGACTGTGCTATGCTTATTCTGTAGGAGCTGTATTGACTGCCATTTGAGAGCAGAGGGAAGTTTAATTGTGTCCATGTTTTCCTAATCAGATGGCTCCTGCTTATTTAACTTGACTGCTGCATTTTTACCAGCCAAGTAGAGTTCTGTCCTAGAGGCACACCTAACCAGGAAGTTTTCAGATTGCAACGATGAATATGCATGAGATAGGTTTTCAGGTACTAACTCCAATGAAAGCAAATCTATCTGGCTAGGTTTTCTTCAAGGACAGGATTGAGAAATATTGCTTTAGGTCTTTCCAATAGGCCTTATTGGCCTCCCATTCACTAATTAACTTCCACCAGGTGGCAAGCATTTAGCTGTTTTGCACCTATGTTATGAAACTCACTTCCTTTCACTCAATATGTATTTGGAAATGTGTTATCTTTTCTTTTGGCAAAAATTAAGTTCTGGTTGTTCATAGAAGCCTTTGGCTGCCTCTTTTAGACTTGGGGATTTAGGAAAGAATTTTCAAAAGCATGTATGTGCATATAATGCTATTTTACACACTTATAAAGACCATTATAAGATTATCTTGTATTCATAAAAGTATGCACAGATGCAAATTCACACATACTGAAAGATGTGTTCCCAGGATGGTGGGGAAACTCTGTGTATTGAAAGTATGTGACTAATGTAAATGTGGACATTTAAACTTGCTCCTATGCAGGCATAAATGTACACATGTATGCAACACAAGGTTTGATACATGCCCACTTATTTTCAAAGTGGACTTAGAAAAGCTATGGCTGAAGTCCACATATATGTTGTACATGCGGATTTCACCTTTAAGCATTGTGTTATAAAATTAGGCTCCTTAATTCTAAGGATTGAGGAATGTCTGTTATTATACTTGGGATTTTGTTGCTGTATGTAACTGTTTGAATTTTTTTATTTTTGTATTTATTATTGGAGATATTGTTTATAGAATTTTCTTTGAGCTACTCCTTGGAAATGTGAAATATTAAATACAATGAAATGTTAATGGTTTGAATGTAATTCAATTGGTTTTGTTGTTCTTAGACCTGGATCATGAATGCTATGCAGCATAATACTATAAACCTACATTTGCCTGACAGGAGAATTCCTTACTGGTAAGCAAGAAGTTAGAAAAATCATTTGGATTTCTACACTCATTGAACCCTTTTGCATAGGATAGCTGGTACAGCCTAAAAGGACTGATACATGCCAAAAGCACAAATAGGTACAGAGGGAACAGAGGATACTCCTTCTACAGGCATGGTTGAACTACATAGTATATACCTGTGACAAACAGGGTTACACTCAAGAATCAGTTACACAGTGCACACCTGTCACAGGACTATATGAGAAAACTATAGTATTATGTATTTTCATCTGCTTTTACTTTCAGCTTGTGTTTTACTGAGTGTGCTTTTTGTGTGAATTTTGTTTGCAAGCATATCTGACAAGTTCAGCACTGTTTTACATTTTTTGGATATTAGTATCAACTTAGATTGTGTTCTTTTTAAAACATATAAGGTGTATTTTCAAAGCATTATGTGCCAAGGGGCTCCCTTCCAGTCCTGAGTGAGGAACAGCCTCTCAAAGGGTATGGACTGGGGATAGGATCCCCTGTAAAACTAAACGGCTGAAGATACTTCCACACAGCCATAAACTCCACCATTCAAAAAGTGCTTGTGTTCCAAAAAAGTAGAACTGTATTTTAAAACACAAATATAAAAGTAGCCAAATCATCATGTTCAAATCATAGTCCATTTTCATATCCACTTTATATGAAATCTTGGTCAGATCATAATAAATCACAGTTCCAACTTTCTCTGGAGCTCTTTTTAGGTACTTTCTCAAACTCAGAACACACTGCTGAGACTAAGCCCGGTTCACCTCCTCTGCTTCTTACTCCCAATGCCTTAGAGGTCCAGTTCACATCCACAGAGATTTGAACACTTAGTTCCACAGGGCAGTCTCTGGTAGGGATGTGCATTCGTTTTCAACAAATGCGCAATCTGCAACTAATAGGTCCCTTTTCGTTTGCTGCGTGGGTCCTCGAAACGCATGGCGAACCCCCACAAATGTAACATATCATTAGTTTCATTCTTTTGGTTTGCGGTGTTTTAGTGGCCGTTTGAAATAGAAGGCCACGTGAGAGTATCCACCGGGGCAGATTGGCCTATCGGGGGATCGGGCTTCTCCTGGTGGGCTGGACTAGCTGATCACGTGGCTCCTCTGCTCCTGCTCATATTTGAGTGTGTCGGGCCGAAGAAATGAAGACAGGTGCAGCCAGCTGCCGCCGGCCTCCGGTGGGGCCGAAGAAAAGAAGATAGGCACAGCCAGCCGTCGCCGGAGAAATGAAGACTGGCGCAGCCAGCCGCCACTGGAGAGCAGGCTGACAGGGCTGAAGAAAAGAAGATCGGCGTAGCCAGCCGCTGCCCGAGACCAGGCCAGCGGGGCCGAAGAAAAGAAGATGGGCGCAGCCAGCTATCACCGGAGAAATGAAGACCTGCGCAGCCAACGACTGCCAGAGAGAGGGCCAGCAGGGCCGAAGAAAAGAAGATCGGCACAGCCAGCCGCCACCCGAAACCAGGCCGGTGGGGCCGAAGAAAAGAAGATGGGCGTAGCCAGCCGCCACCGGAGAAATGAAGACCTGCGCAGCCAACAACTGCCAGAGAGAGGGCCAGCAGGACCAAAGAAAAGAAGATCGGCACAGCCAGCCGCCACCCGAAACCAGGCCGGTGGGGCCGAAGAAAAGAAGATGGGCGTAGCCAGCCGCCACCGGAGAAATGAAGACATGCGCAGCCAGCTGCCGTCGGAGAGTAGCCCGGTGGGGCCGAAGAAAAAAGATTGGCGCTGCTAGCCACCGCCGGAGACGAGCTGTTCAGCTGGGGGCCTTTGTGTGTATATGTATTTGAGATCGGAAGGTGTCTTCTGTGTGTGTGTATGTATGTGGTGTATATGTGAGAAAGGAATGGTATTTCTGTGTGTGTGTGTGTGTGTGTGTGTATGTGAGAAAGGAATGGTGCTTCTGTGTGAGAGAAAGGGAAGGTGCTTCATGTATGTGAGATAGGGAGGATGCTTCTGTATGTGTGTGGTGTATATGTGAGTCAGGGAGGGTGCTTGTGTGTGTCAATGTGTGTGTGTGAGAGAGAAATGGAGCATGTTTTTGGCTGACTTGTGGCTGTGAGAGAGGGCATGTGTGTGATTGAGCCTGTTTGTAAGTGAGATAGAACATGTGTGTGATTGAGAACTTGTGTGTAAGTGAAATAGAGAGAGCATGTGTGTGATTGAAAACCTGTGTGTAAGAGAGAGCGAGAGCATTGTGTGAGAGAGACTGGCCAGAGAGGTGACGTGTGTATGTGTGAGAAAGACTGATCAGGGAGATGTCAGCTGTTTTGAAATTATTTTATTAGTATGATTTTACTATTATGATTAATGATTTATATTCCTTGATTTTATTGATTGTTTCATGAGGAATGGTGAAATTTTTGTTTTTCCATTGTTGCACTGTATAGAGTCTGCGTGTTGTGTTTTACAGTTCAGTTTTTGTCTGCTCATTTCTATTTATACTTTATGTGGCTTTATTCTGTATTTGGTGAGGGTTTGTGTTCTGCATGCAAAGACTGAGATGATGCATTCTTTTAATATGTGGTTTCTCTGTAGGGATCTGTAGTAGCTTGGCCTGTTCTGTTTTCCTGATAGAAGGTGTATTGATATTTTAGATTCTGGTGTAATATTTGTGGTATTCTTTTTCATAGGTAGGGTTGTTATTCTTTGAGTGTTGGCAGATAGTACTGTGTTGATACGGGAGGACCATACTGAAATATATCAAAATAGGTATGATGCCATATGAATTCCAAGATGCAATGTTTTCTTGTTGGCATCACACTAACGTATATATTAATTTTACCTCAGAATGTCACTTTTCATGTGAAATATGTGTTAAATGCATAATTTAAAATTGTGTATGTGGAGGTGGGGGTAGGGCACCAGGATGTAAGGTTTGCCTAGAGTGCCTAATACCCTTGCACCGGCCCTGTGCACAGCAGCTCCGCTCACCCCACCCAGGCATAGTTCATCATGTTTCAGGTCCTAGCACGCGTGTTAGACTCCTTGGTCCGTGTTTCAAGATGGGTTGGGTGGACAGTACACCCCGGTTGACAGTCGCACTGCATGCTGAGCCTTGTCTTGTCTTGCCTCCTTGTCTTTCCCCTATCAACACCACAGCGACCTGACTGCCTCCGCTCTGCCAGCCTGTCTAGTCCCTATCAAAACCACAGGGACCAGACTACCTCCGCTCTGCCATCCTGTCTTGCACCTATCAAATTTCTGTCACTCTGCCTTGCTGCCATACACCAGATGATTCTACTCCTTGTGGGGTTCTTGCCACTATCATGGTTCCTCAGTGTGTTGGTGCTAGTCTTTCTGCTGCTTTGTCCCTTTATTGGTACCTTGTGGTTTTTTCTTATACTCATTCTGCTTGCTATGTTCCCCCTTCATTGTGCTGTAGGATGTTGATGCCACTTGCTTGCCACTTTGCCTGTCGTGCTGCCTTCGAGGGTTCATTCAACTGTTATCGGTGCTCTCTTTTGAAGCTGTGGTGTGTTTTTGACACTCTCGCTGCTGCTTTGCACCTCTGTTAAAGCACTCTTGCCACTCCTGGTACCCCCTTTGCCCCTTTACAGTGCCTTAGGCTATTCGTGCCACTTTGCCACAGTCTAAGTACCTTTGGAGCTCTTTTCTCATTCTGATGATTGCTCCCCAGAAGTTTCATCAGAATTGATAAGAAAACCCCAATTCTGCAGCCAAAAATAGGCTGCAAATACTTCCCCATTGACTTTAATGGGAAAACGAAAATGAATGAAACTAATGAATGATTTGGTTTTTCCCCCTATGAAACTAATAAAATGAATTTGGGTCCCAGCAAAACGAAAATGAAATGAAACAATTTTTTTCCTTCTTCACATCCCTGGTCTCTGGTATATTTTATGCACAGTCAGTTCATACATGTTCCCCTATCTCAGATGTTAACTCTTTCACACTGAAATCTCTTACAGAAGTTATATACTTTACTTTCTTCAGAAGCTGTTAAGATTTCAGACTTTTTACAGCAGAAGCAGTGTTATGACCATCGGTCCCAGGTGGCTGCAACCCATCCAACTCACAACACATGTAGGTCTGCTCTCCTCTGCGGGTCAGCTCGCGGCCAGGGATAGCTGCCACCACTGCACATCTCCGACCTTGCAAGGCTCCTCATGGCGGTCGGGACACCGCCACCACCCACCCCGACTCTGGGCCTTCCTAGGCCTGTGCGCTCATCACCAGCCCTCTCTTTAAAGGCCCAATGGCGGGAACCTCGGGGGCATCCCCAACTGTTGATATCACGAGCTTGGGATTCTTAAGGACCTCCTTCACCCCTTGCTAGCTGACTTGGCAACGAGCTCCTTCGCTAGTGCTTGCTCCTGTCTCCTTGGATCATAGTTTCTGCATCAGACCTGCCCTTGGCTCTGGACTCTATCTCAGGTACCCGCTCCTCGGGTGCCTGTTCGTGCTCCAGTTGGGGACTCCATCTCCAGGCTTCCCCGCTCCTCGGGTTAGCCCTGCGCTCTCAGAGTTCCTGCCTGCCGGCTTCCCTGCTTCTCAGGGTTGCCCCTTGGACCATCTCCTGCCTAGGAGTCTGCACACTGTGCTTCTCCACTCCTTGGAGTAGTGCCTATGTTCTACTCAAGATTACTCTCCGTGCTTCCCTGCTCCTCGGGGCAGTGCCTGCATTCTATAAGAGACTGTGCTCCGTGCTTCCCTGCTCCTTGGGGTGGTGCCCTCGTTTCACATAGAGACTGTATCCTGGGCTTCCCCGCTCCTCAGGGCGGTCCCTTGATTCTCTATCTGCGATACCTTGTGTGCAGCCCCGCTCCTCGGGGTGGCTTATGTCACTGCTTGGAGATTCGACTCAGGCTTCCCTGCTCCTCGAGTCTGCCTACGTCATCACTCCAGAGCCCCGCTCGCTATACTGTCCCGCTCCTCAGGACAGTCTCTGCAGCATTACACCTACAGTGCTTGCCTCACCCTTCCCACTCCTCGGGTCCTGTCCAGCGCTCCTCTGGCGGAGGCTCTTGCTCTGGCACTCATACATCCTGCCCAGCCTGAATAATGTGGGTTCCCTCTGAACTGTGTGTCTACCCCGCTCCTCGGGGCCCCCCACAGTATCCTCTCTTCGAGCTCCTGGGATCACATGGCTATGACACAGGACGTTCTATCTCTCTGCTACTACTCACTGATCTCCTGCTACAGCTGGCCTCGCCTCCCTATGGTGAAGACCTGTGGGAGGTCCTCCCCACAGGTGGTATCAACCTTCACTTCAGGCCAAGGGTCCACAAAACCCACAAATCCTAACAAGCAGCTCTAGAGCTATGTGCAAACCCCCCCACCCCCTGTCCATTGGAGCTGGTACTGTCCTAGACCTGTGCCTCTCCCTTATGCCCAGCCAGCACCCTTCACACAGTTCCTCAGCAAAGCTTTCAAAACCTCTTAATTTGTTTCAGTCACACCTGTTAGATCTCTTCTCAGTCAGTAGAGCTGATGGAAGCTCGCAGATGATATCTCCAGTCCATCACTTATCTTTTCTTTCTTTTTTATAATCCACTCTCATTCCTGATGGGGCTTCTGGATGAAACACACTTGTTCTTGTCTTACACTCTTGTGGCCTGGATCCTCCAGATACCCTTTTATCCAGGAGCTCCTTCCTCAGTAACTGGCCCCTTTCACAGGCCAAGCCCAACCCCTTCAATCATTGGTCCAGTTTCATGCTGCCACTCACTCACAGCACACACCTACACTGGAGCTATCCTAGGCATACACTCTGCAATTTTCCTAGTTCAAGCAATAGGAAAAACCTTTAACCTCTTATAGAAAAGCACACTCTGAACATCCCCTTAGAGGTAGTGCTTATCCATAAGTGTACTTCCTCTAAATGTTTGTCCAGACCTGCCCAGCCCAGAACCTTCCCAAATGTAAAGTTTTTCAACCTGCAAAGTTTTAAATTCTCAAACACAGTATCAATCCATAAAAAAGTAGTCCCTTGAAAAATACAGGACCAGAGCACCACATAGTGGCACCCATGCCACATACATGTATGTGGCCTCTTTGCACGTAATGCATATTTTAAAAAAGGGGCCACATACGTGTCTATATGCACTTCCACAAGTAAAAGTACATGTGTAAAAAGGGGCGTATTAGGGGAATGGGGTGAGGTTTGTATGTACGCACCTAATGAGCTATTTTAAAAGCGACATATGTTCAAACGTCATCAAAGTTATATGAGTATATTTACTACTGCTCATTTACGCAAATGAGCAAAATTTTCTTTTGAATTTCAAATTAACCTTAGGCGGGTGGCTTACTGGCTTCTCTGGGTGAGTGAACACAGGAGCAGGCTAGGAGGAGAAATGGAGTGTACCTATGATAGACTGGAACCTACTGTGGGCAAACTGGAACAGACTGAATCATACAGGGGACTCACTGGGACAGGCTAGGTCATATGTCAGTGATGGGATGAGTGAGTGTTTCTGGGATAGACAGTTCCATACTTGGTGACAACTGAGATATATAAGTTTATAATGGGGATTACTGGAAGAGATTGGGGTAATTGGGACATACCTATACAGGGGGGTGGGAGTGTGAATTACTGGGATCTACTGGGTGGAGTCAGTGTTGGAGATTTCCTTTTCAATATAGGATGAATTTTAAATACCCAGCGTGTTACGCACGCAACCGGGCCTTGCGCGCACCGTGCACATTTTAGAAGGGCCCATCCACGCATGTAAACCCCTACTAACATCCTGTATTTGCTTTTAGCTGGTGTGAGTACTCTAAGTAGGATAGAGGTTTAATTTGTAGGTGTCAGCATAGTGGCCATTTGAAATGGAGGTTTTGCAGTCGTTCATTGGGTGGGGTGTGTTTCCTAAGTGCCAGCATAGGGATGGCATCTTCACAGAGGAGTATCAGAGGAAAGTAGAGGAGAAGCTTTGTAAGTAAGGACTTATGGCAAGTATAGAATAGTGATGAGGGAAAGGGGGTCCAACATGCATAGGAGAGTGTAAAGAGAGGTGCTACAAGTAGGGCATCTTGCCAGGGAATGGTCACCAGAGACTGAGTCTGATTGCACTATAAGCTGCCCTAGTCTCTAAAAAAGAATGAACATGACATTGAGGATAAAGATTGCAGCTAACTTTCATCTACTGGAGGGATCCAGGATGGAAGTGGTCCCTGTTCCAAAGACCTATCCAGTGTAGGGGGTCTAGAGGTAACTGAAAAGTGGGATCTTGTAGTTTCTGCATGCAGATACTAAGTCAAGACTATATAGAAAAAGTTCCTTTCTAGACATTCATTTCCAAGCCATCAATCAATAAGGCTTCTACCATACCGTAGCTGTATGGTGTATTTTACTGGAGAGTTAGACTAAGGAGCTGGAAGATTCTCAGTGCTTACAAGTTCATTATAGCAATTACAATATTCAGCTTATCATCCTGTCCAGAAACCCTGGAAGGTCAGGAGGCTTAGGTTGTTCCCTCCCTGTGTGCCCAGGATATTCAATGGATAAGGACCACATATATCAAAAAATGGTACATCATATATAATTATTCATTCCATATACTTTACCTGCCTTTCCTATATACTATGCTCACCTTGCTGGTGTTCAGGTTGGAAAGTGACCAATTGACCAATTCCTACACAGCTGCATCTGAAATAGTGCTCAGCACCATCCATTCTGCTCTGGTGAAGATGACCTGGCTGGCAGGCCCCTCAACTGTCATCAGAGGTGTAGTAAGGGTCTCCGATGCCCGGGGACCAATTTATATTTATTAAAATCTTATATTTGCAATTTCCTTGCAAAAAGCATTCAGTGTTGTCTCACCTGTGGGGGGACCCTCTCTTTCTTTCCCCCCTCATCATCCATCAGCATATCACCATATGGCACCACGGTGTGAGGTCTCTTCACTGGGGAGGGATGGGAACCCTGTCAGTGCATCACTACAAGGCACCACCATGCAAGGCCAGTGCTAACTTTTCTGAACCCATGTGCAAGCAATTACTGGGCTGGCCCCTCCTTAATCTCTTTTTTTAACATTTAATTTGTATTCTTTTACTAATCAGGGTCAGTGCAAGGATATTAGGCACCCTAAGTGAGTTTTTGTGTCTCTAGTCAGCTTCTTTTACAATTCTATTTATGCCCATCTTATCAATGTTTTGCATCTAACTTGCCAGTGTTTATGCTTTGTCCTGTTTAGTTGGATCCTGTTTCCATTTTTTGAAATAAATTATTTTGGCTAAAATAGTCTTTTTCACCTCACCTTTTAACCATGGCAGAAGTCATTTGTCATTTCTGATGCCTTTTTTAACGCATGGAATACATCTGGCTCCCAAAATGGTGTTTTTAAACAATGTCTCTATCTGATGCAAAGTCTTAACCTTTGCAGCTGCACCTTTTAGATTTTTCTAACTATTTTCCTTTTTTTATCAATGTCTCTATTATGAAATTTTAAAGCTAGAGCAGTAGTTTTTCTTAATATCCTTCCCTCCAATTATCAAGTCAAATTTGATCATGCTATGATCACGGTTGCCAAGCAGCTCCAATACCATTAACTCTCACACCAAATAATACTAAGAATTAAATCTAGAATAGATCCCCCTCTTGTTAGTTCCTGGACCAGCAGCTTCATGAAAAAGTCATTTATTTCATCTAGAAACATGACCTCTCTAGCATGTCCAAATGTGACATTTACCCAGTCAATATTGGGGTAATTGAAATCTCCTATTATTTCTGTGCTGCCAAATCTGCTTCCGTAATTTCTATTAGCATTTCATTGTCTGTTCATTTTGGCCAGTTATATAGCAGTGGGGTAGTATACCCCCACTGCTATATACATGGAATTTCTATTCGTAAAGATTGTAACTTTTAAAAAAGCGTGCGGGCTCACATGTGCACACATTCGTCGGCCTGTGCCCAGGGACATGCCATTTTATAACATAAACGTGTTTATGCACGCATGTTATAAAATAGCCTGAACGCGCATACAATTTGAAGTGGACATGCGCAAATGCCGCTTCTACCACATAAGAAGGATTTTAAAACACATGTGCGCCGACACCATTATCAGTTTTCCCAGTTAACCTAGGTGAGGGATTGGACTTCCAAACCCCCTAATTTAGTGGCCTCCCTTCTCCCCTGTTAGCCTTGACTCTTAAAACCCTGTCCATCTATTTATCTTTATTTTCTTACTTACACATTCTCCATAGCAGAAGTAAAGTTATGTGGCAGGGGGCCTTGATGCATACCTGTACGCATAAGTATTTATGCACTAATTTGAAGTTAAAATCCAGGAATACCCATGCCCCGCCTAGACTATGCCCATGCACTGTCTCTTTTTGGAACTTTTCATTTGTGTGCCCTGCAGCACATACGTGCTTACTCATGCAGCTTTTAAAATCTGCTTGGCTTGCCAGTCCAACTTGTGTGCATCTCTCTTGATTTTGGAATGTGACAGGCTTTTAAATTCACCTAAATGATTCCACAGTATGTTTATTCTCCTGCAGGATCTGTATCTTGTTTGACTCTATGCTATCCCTAACATATAGCACCACTGCCCATCAAGTTCATCCACCTTATTATTGCTATATAATTTGTTCCCTGGTATAGCACTGTCCCATTCGTTATCCTCCTTCAACCATGTTTCAGAGATGCTAATTATGTCTATTCTTTCATTCAGAGCTGTACATTCTAACTCATCCATCTTGTACTTTTAGACTTCTTGCATTTACATACAGACATTTCAAAATGTTTTTTATTTCTATATACAACTTTCTTATCAGTTGAGAGGGGTAATTTGGAATCTTTTAATTCAATCAATTCTTTACTTAAAGACAACTGAGCTACATTTGCCTTTATTGGAATCTCTCTATTGGGATGCTGTAACTCCCCTGTTGTTCGTATCCTTCAAATATATCTTCCTTTCCTATGCTAGTTTGAAAGCTGCTCTATCTCCTTTTTAAATATTAGTGCCAGCAGCCTGGTTCCACTTGGTAAAGATGGAGCCCTTTCTTTTAGAATATGCTCCCTCTTCTCCAAAATGTTCATAAGAAAACTAAAGTTCTCTTTCCTGCACCATCATCTAATCCATGCATTGAGATTGCAGAGTTCTGTCTGCCTCTGGAGTCCACACAATTCTTGTAACACATCAAACATCAATCCATGCAAACATTTTTTATTGAGACCACATAATTAAAACATCTCTATCTAGACAATAAATACTATCTAGCACACTTGTCCAATCAACAATCAAGAATTTAAAAAATTCCACAAATGAACAATATTATGTGCAGATATTATAGCTTGTCCAATCAAGAATCAATAACTGCTGAACATCCAATATGCCTCACCACTTGGAAACTAACACATCCCATAGGCTCATTCAATTTCAAAATGTAGAATCGGCACCATCTAATGGACAAGTTATAATATCTGTATATAACATTGTTCATTTTTGAGAGATGTTCATTTAAATTTTGCGCTGTAACTTATTGAAATTTTGAGCTGTAAATCCATGTATACTTTCCACTGGATGTTGAATATGTCTTATTATGTTTGTGAATGCTAAAGTATATGCATTGTGTGACTTTTTAGTGGTTGAATGGTAGGATTGTGAATGAGTGTATGTGCTAGGTAGTATTTATTGTCTAGATAGAGATGTTTTAATTATGTGGTCTCAATAAAAAATGTTTGCACGGATTGATGTTTGATGTGTTACAAGAATTGTGTGTTCTCTAATGTGTATGTCATTGTATAGGTATAGGGAACCTATTGAATGATTTACCCTCAGTGAGTATTGCCTCTGGAGTCCTGCATTTGGAATGGGGAACATTTCAGAAAATGCTATCCTGGAGGTTTTCAATTTCCACTTTCTACCTAAAAGCCTTAATTTTGCTTCCAGAATCTCCCTCCAAAACCTTTCTGTCATTGGTATCTACATATATAAGGACAATCAACTCTTCCCTTGCACTGTCTAAGATCTTATCTAGGTGATGTGTGGAGTCTGCTACCTTTACATTAGGCAGGCAAGTTACCAGCAACAAAGCTATCTCCAGAACTAAATATTGAATCTCCAACTATGATGGTCATCCTAACTCTTCCCTCTTGAGCACAAGCCTTTGGAGACCCATCCTTGGTGCAAGAGAATATGGCATCACCTGGAGAGCAGGTCCTAGCTGCAGAATACTTCCTGCTACACCAAGGTGATGATCTTCATCCAAGTGATCTTGCTCCTCCAAAGCAGCACAGAGGCTGCAAGATGGAGTTTGGACTTGGCTATATGTCCCTGAAGTTCTTTTTATTTATTTATTTATTTATTTATTTTTAACTTTTATATACCAACATTCTTGCATTAAATGCAAATCATGCCGGTTTACAGTGAAACAGAAAAAGCAGGAAAAAATTCCTTAGTCGAATACAATGAAACAGCTTAGTTAACAAAGGAAACATAAAAATAAATTTTTACATATACACAAAGGTTTGCACGAAGGGGTGCACAAAGGGGAGAGCCCCTTTGGCGCGCGACGCCTGGTGTTGAGGCTGTCTTAACTGTCTGATGTTAGTGACGTCGTGGTGGGGGGGGGGGGTCTAATGATTGCAGCACTTACATCGCTGCTTCTTTCCAGTTCCAGGTGAAGATCAAGCTGTTTTCTTCACTTCCCCTCCCATGACTGTGGGGTGAGAAGCACTGCAGGGTGCCCCTTGATGTTATCTGGCTTCCCACACGCAACGCCTGGTGTTGAGGCTGTCTTAACTGTCCGATGTTAGTGACGTCATGGGGGGCGGGTCTAATGATCGCAGCACTTACATTGCTGCTTCTTTCCAGTTCCAGGTGAAGATCAATCTGTTTTCTTCACTTCCCCTCCCATGACTGTGGGGTGAGAAGCGCTGCAGGGTGCCCCTTGATGTTATCTGGCTTCCCACACGCGACGCCTGGTGTTGAGGCTGTCTTAACTGTCCGATGTTAGTGATGTCATGGGGGGCGGGTCTAATGATCGCAGCACTTACATCGCTGCTTCTTTCCAGTTCCAGGTGAAGATCAAGCTGTTTTCTTCACTTCCCCTCCCATGACTGTGGGGTGAGAAGCACTGCAGGGTGCCCCTTGATGTTATCTGGCTTCCCACACGCGACGCCTAGTGTTGAGGCTGTCTTAACTGTCCGATGTTAGTGACGTCATGGGGGGCGGGTCTAATGATCACAGCACTTACATCGCTGCTTCTTTCCAGTTCCAGCTGAAGATCAAGCTGTTTTCTTCACTTCCCCTCCCATGACTGTGGGGTGAGAAGCGCTGCAGGGTGCCCCTTGATGTTATCTGGCTTCCCACACGCGACACCTGGTGTTGAGGCTGTCTTAACTGTCCGATGTTAGTGACGTCATGGGGGGGCGGGTCTAATGATCGCAGCACTTACATCGCTGCTTCTTTCCAGTTCCAGGAACAACAGGAGTCTAAGGGCCATGATTATGATGTTTCAGGGTATTCCACAAACAGATTTGTGTGATAATATGTGATAATGTTCCAAGGTCAAGGTCAACTGTACTGTTACACACTAGATGATTACTTACAATCTAACATTTCATTAACCATATCGGCATATATGCTTTACTCTTGTGTTTATGTACTTTGGTTTGATTTTGTTTCTGTTGCAATTATAATTGTAATATTAATTGCAATTTTGATTGTAATCCTCCTTTAACCTAGGAAAAAATGTAATATCAAATGTTTATAAATAAATAATATGATGATCCAGTACTGACTGTTTATAATTTTTTAGGTTTACACAGGGAAAAGCAGTTCCAGATCCTGCAGATTGCCCTCAATTAACTGTCATGGGGCAGGTGAATAAAGTAGCCTGTACTATTTCTAATCGCTATATCTGTGAAGGGACTGAGGGTGAGTTAGACTGGGTAGATATTACTAATTTATAGTGCACTGATTTCAGGATACTGCCTTATCTTTTCTGTGGTATCTCCATGTACAAAGAAAATGAAAAACCTATCTGAGAATGTCTTTAATCTAAATGGAAGTCTTTGTTTTAGTATGTGAAAATTCAACCCAACCATGAAAATTGAGGCCTATAACAAATGAACTTAACACTGTTGTTTAAAAATCCTAGTCAACACTATTAAAAAAATCTCCATATCAGCTAAACTTAATCAGGGTAATTTTCAATGGAAAATGTAAAATATGAATATAACACATTATCATAGCAATTTTAAAAATCCCATTTATCCATTTTAAATGCCTTAATGCAGGTAAGAAAGCTTTGAAAATTACTATAGTATATGCTATTGAATTGTCAATAGGTTTTAACTGTGTTATGTGTACTTAAACCAGAACTGCCAGTGGCATGTTTTTATGCTGCTGTATTTTAGGTTCCATAATTGAAAGAAAACAATTGCTGGTTGGCAAACCTACTTGCTTGTCATTACTAATAATAGTAAGATTACATATGACTGATTTCTGAGAATTTTACCCACAAAATATGACAAGCAGAAAATGAAACACATTCACCACCACGAAATATCAAATGATTATACCCCACCAAGTCCACTACCAGATGATTTTTTAAAATGTCTTGTGGGAAATGTTTGCTCTGTGACAGCTTATCAAGATGGTACGCAGTGGCTTTGTTTAGTGGACACTGGCTCTCAAGTGACATGTATAGCACAAACTTTCTATGAGAAATATTTATCACATCGCAAGTTGCAATCACAAGATCTACTTTGTGTTACAGGTGCAGGAGGCCAACCTGTCCCTTCTCTAGGGCATATTGAAGTTGAAGTGCAGTTTCTCAAGAAGGCCTATGGAAGTGAGAACAAATATTCTGTTCTTGTCCTAATCAAAAGAACAAAACTTTGCTTCTGATAGTAGGGACAAATGCTCTTAAACACCTAGTATATGACTGTGATGAAATGGCTGGCCCAAACTACATCAAGAAGTTAGCCATAAAAAAAAGATTAGGTGACTATATATCAAATATATGCTTCTCATCAGTGTTCCAATCAGAAATTCACCAGGCCTGTGATGGCCAGATTGACCAACACCAGACTAATAGTGTTTGCAAGGAATAAGGCCAAGGAATTGGAATGCATCTTTAGGATGCCCAAACATGTACAAAGTTTGCCAATTTTGCTTGAGGCTTCAGAAGAACATCCCCTCCCTGGAGGCTTACTCGTAAAACCTCAACATCCAAACTGGTACTAACTCACATATAAAAGCCAAGGTATTATTGAAGAACGTATTGGATTGTAGCATCAGGTTGCATCCCAGAGGGATGTTAGGTGAAGGTGAACCAGTCAATCTGGTCAGTGTCATGAGTGCTATAGACTTAACCCATATGGATAAAGCTACACCAGGAGTTGTTGGAGGTGGTGACATTGTGTCTAAGGAAGTGTCACTAGACTTTGGGGATTCTCCAATATCTGAAGAATTTAAGCAGCATATAGAAAGCAGAATTCATCAGGAGGTAAAAGGAGCCTTTTCCTGTCATGACTTTGATGTTGGCTGTATCCCGGGGATAACACACAAAATTACTCTCATGGATCCAACTCCATTGAAGGAGCACACACGAAATGTATCCCCAGCTGATTTTGAGGATCTCAGGCAGCACCTGAAAGAATTATTAGCCATAGGAATGATTGAGGAATCTGATAACCCTTATGCTTCACCTGTAGTATTGGTCAGGAAGAAAAATGTCACTTTGAGGATGGTTGGGGACTATTGTAAGTTGAACAACATAACAAGAAAGGACTCCTATCCATTGCCTTGAATTGAAGAGACATTTGTTGTTCTGTCAGGCAGTAAGTGGTTCTCAGTGTTGAATCTCAAGAGTGGATATTATCAAATCAAGTGGAAGAGATAAGTAGGCCCAAAACCACATTCATCACACCCTTTGGGAACTGGCAATTCAAAAGAATGGTACAAGGATTGGCAAATGCGCCAGCAAAATTTTAAAGAATGATAGAGAAAGTAATGTCTGACATTAATCTATATGAAGTTGTGGCCTTCCTAGATGATCTTATAATATTCTCTGACACACTGGAGCAGAATGAGGAATGGTTGATGAGAGTGTTACAACACTCTCATCAACCATCTCCTATCCATTGCCTTGAATTGAAGAGACATTTGTTGTTCTGTCAGGCAGTAAGTGGTTCTCAGTGTTGAATCTCAAGAGTGGATATTATCAAATCAAGTGGAAGAGATAAGTAGGCCCAAAACCGCATTCATCACACCCTTTGGGAACTGGCAATTCAAAAGAATGGTACAAGGATTGGCAAATGCGCCAGCAAAATTTTAAAGAATGATAGAGAAAGTAATGTCTGACATTAATCTATATGAAGTTGTGGCCTTCCTAGATGATCTTATAATATTCTCTGACACACTGGAGCAGAATGAGGAATGGTTGATGAGAGTGTTACAACAACTTTTAAAATGTGAGTTGAAGCTCTCGCCACCTAAATGTAAATTCTTCCAGAAGTCAGTGAAGTACTGGGTCATCATATCTCTGAAAAGGGAATACTCCCCAACGAAGAGAAAATTTAGCCATTACCAAGTGGCCGCAACCTAAGAACATTAGAGAACTGCGGCCTTTCCTGGGATTCGCAGGCTATTACTGAAGATTCATGAATCAATATTCATGTTTGGTGAAGTTACTCAATAATCTGTTGGTAGGGTTATAAAGCAGTCAAGGCAGTAAGAAAGGAGCCTGGTTCCAAAGTTAGCAGCCATTAGGTGCTTGATGTACCTCAGAATGTCAGAAAGCATTTGAAATTATAAAGGAGAAACTCACAGTTGCTCCTGTATTGGCTTTTGCAGATTAGAAGCTATCCTATGTACTGCATACATATGCCAGCACTACAAGGCTAGGAACAGTACTTTACCAAGTTCAAGAAGGAAAGCTGCGAGTGATCTCATATGCCATTTGTGGACTCACTAAAAGTGAACGTAACTACCCCATCCACAAACTGGAATTATTGGCTCTTAAATGGGCAGTCTGTGAAAAGTTTCTTGAATATCTATATGGGGCCAAGTTTAAAGTAGTGACAGATAATAATCCTCTGACATATATACTGACTACTGCTAAGCTGGATGCTACAGGTCATTGATGGTTGGCATTCCTTTCACTACAACTTTGACATTGGTTACAAATCCAGCAAGATTAACATAGATGCTGATGGGTTGTCCAGGAGGCCACATGGCCCTGTGAAGAATGATGAGGAGCTCTTGAAATATGAGGAAAGGATTGCCAAAATGTTATCTCGGGTGAAGATGGATCAAGAAGATATGGATATTCTATCTAAGGTAGTATGTAAAGCAGCATTCCAATGGCATGATGTGGCTGTCATGACACATGTCTCCGAAGATTTGGGAGATGGTGCACACCTAGGACACCTCATTCTACTTCCAAATATGGGTGCAACTCTGATGCCTTGGTGGAATTCTTGCCTACTGGAGAAGAAGCTATTCCTGTTGATTTTGACATTCCAGACCCATGGCCTGGACAGCCAGCCCTACCTGGGTTTACCCTGAGTGATTGGAGAATGATTCATAGAGAGGACCCTTGTTTATCTCAGATCATAATGATGCTGGAGATGGGTGAGAAACCTAGAGATCGGGGAAGGAGTCAGGAGCATTCCGAAGTGAGACTATTCTTCAGAGAATGGCAAAAACTATGTCTTCAAGAGGGAGTGCTCTTCAGACAAGTGATGAGGAGTAGAGAGCCAAACCAGCAACTTGTGATCTCAAAGAAGTATCGTCAGAGAGTACTGGAAGGCATACATGATGAAACTGGTCACCTGGGCTGTGAACGGACCTTGGACTTAGCATGTGCATGTTTTTATTGGCCAAGAATGGCACATGGAATGGAGCAATGGGTGAAGACGTGAAAAATGTGTGTGGAGAAAAGCTAGAGCAGAAAAAGCAGCTCCCTTGGTAAACATAAAAGCTTACGCTCCCATGGAACTAGTTTGTAGAGATGTGAATCGTGTCCTCGATCGTCTTAACGATCGATTTCGGCTGGGAGGGGGAGGGAATCGTATTGTTGCCGTTTGTGTGTGTAAAGTATCGTCATAATCGTTAAAATCGTGAGCCGGCTCACTAAAACCCCCTAAAACCCACCCCCGACCCTTTAAATTAAATCCTCCCCCCCAAATGCCTTAAATTACCTGGTGGTCCAGCGGCACACTAAAACCCCCTAAAACCCACCCCCGACCCTTTAAATTAAATCCCCCACCCTCCCGAACCCCCCCCCCAAATGCATTAAATTACCTGGGAGTCCTCCGTAGCGGCGGTCCGTGGCTAAATCGGGGGAAGGGGGAGAGCACGAAAACCGGCACACTAGATCGTGAGGTCTTCAGCCGGCGCCATTTTTCAAAATGGCCACCGCAAAATGGCGGCGGCCATAGACGAAAACGATTCGACGCAAGAGGTCGTTCCGGACCCCCGCTGGACTTTTGGCAAGTCTTGTGGGGGTCAGGAGGCCCCCCCAAGCTGGCCAAAAGTTCCTGGGGGTCCAGCGGGGGTCAAGGAGTGATTTCCTGCCGCGAATCGTTTTCCGTACGGAAAATGGCGCCGGCAGGAGATCGACTGCAGGAGGTCGTTCAGCGAGGTCCGGAACCCTCGCGAGATTTCCGGACCTCGCTGAACGACCTCCTGCAGTCGATCTCCTGCCGGCGCCATTTTCCGTACGGACAATGGCGCCGGCCATACGCGTATGGCAGGTGCCATTTTCCGTACGGAAAACGATTCGCGGCAGGAAATCGCTCCTTGACCCCCGCTGGACCCCCAGGAACTTTTGGCCAGCTTGGGGGGGCCTCCTGACCCCCACAAGACTTGCCAAAAGTCCAGCGGGGGTCCGGAACGACCTCTTGCGTCGAATCGTTTTCGTCTATGGCCGCCGCCATTTTGTGGCGGCCATTTTGAAAAATGGCGCCGGCTGAAGACCTCACGATCTAGTGTGCCGGTTTTCGTGCTCTCCCCCTTCCCCCGATTTAGCCACGGACCGCCGCTACGGAGGACTCCCAGGTAATTTAATGCATTTGGGGGGGGGTTCGGGAGGGTGGGGGATTTAATTTAAAGGGTCGGGGGTGGGTTTTAGGGGGTTTTAGTGTGCCGGTTTTCCTGCCCTCCCCCTTCCCCTGATTTACGATTTTTTGACGATAAATCGGGGGAATTGGTATTGTATCATGGCCCTAACGATTTTTGACGATTTAAAATATATCGGACGATATTTTAAATCGTCAAAAAACGATTCACATCCCTACTAGTTTGAAACAATTTTCTCACCCTGGAGCCTGATGACAAATACACATGAATTATCCTAGTAGTCACAGATCATTTTACTAAGTATGCTCAAGCATATCCAACTAGAGATCAAACTGCAAGAACTGTTGCTGTTACCTTGTGGGAAAATTTCATCTGCTACTATGGATTTCCAAAATGAATCCATAGTGACTAAGGAGCCAATTTTGAATCTGAACTAATCTCTGAGCTATGCAGAATAACAGGCACCAAATCCAGAACCACTCCATACCATCCTTGGGGAAATCCAGTGGAACACTTCAATAGAACCTTAATAGATATGCTGGATACATTAGAAGATAAATGTAAGGAACCACTTGTGCACACTTACAATTTTACTCGCAAACACAACACTGGAACTTCTCCATTCTTTCTCATGTTCAGAAGAGAATAACTGCTTCCAATAGACTTATGCTTTGGCATCAGCCCAGTGGGACACAACGCCAAGACCCATCTCCAGTATGTGAGAGAGTTGCATCAGAGTCTAAAGTATGCCTATAAACTAGCTACTCAGGAAGCCCAGAAGCATCAATTAGCCAACAAACACAGATGGAATGTGAAAGTGATGCCATCCTCAGTGGAAGAGGGTGATAAAGTTCTGGTTAAAAATGTGAAGTTGAGAGGCAAACATAAACTTGCTGATCGGTGGGAGCCTGCAGTGTACATTGTTGTGAAACAAACTGAATAACTACCAGTCTTTGTGGTGAGGCCAGAAACAGGGAATGGGCCAGAAAGGACATTGCATAGAGACCTGCTGTGCCCCTGTGGATTCATTTCTGCAAGGGAGGAGACTGATATCACTCATGGACCACCTAGTATCAACAAGCAACTGGGGATAAGACAGAAGGATGAAGCTGATGGTAGTATGGATGACTATATCATGGAGAGCAGAAGTTCAGATCCAGCAGAAATGGAAGGCAGTACATGTACTGGTGAAACTTAGTTAAGTGGAGATTTAAATCTTAATTCACAGGAGTTTCATCCAGAGTCAAGGGAAGAAGATCCTGCGGTATCTATCATACCAGCAACCCATGATAACTCATGTGATTGGAACAGTACAGTTGATGAAGAACAGTGTACATCCTCTTGGGAAGGGGAAAGGACTTTAAACAAATCAGTATATAAAGTAGAGTTACCACCATGACCCCAAACACTGCGGAGAGTGAGAAAATTGCCTGGCAGATTTGATGATTTAGAAGTGCAATTTATTTATTTATTTGTTTATTTATTTATACAATTTTTATATACCATTGCACAGTAATATTCCATCACTATGGTTTACATGGGATAAAACATAAAATTGGTACAAAACATATTAGAAGCTCAACTCATATTATTAAATTTTACTTAATACAAACTGTGATAAAATCTTAAAATTTATCCTAAAAGCACAAATAAAACTAACACATCTGTCTATAAGGGTCTAAGTTTCCTTATTTAATGTCACTCTCATATGCCTGATAAAAGGGGATATATACTCACAGCATGATAAGACAACCATATTCAGAGGACCCTCTTGAAGTGTGTACAGTTATGCAACTATTACATAATAAAAAATAGGAGCAATTGAGCAAACAGAGTTAATATGTAAACTGTGGGCTTAAGTACCTGTCCGGGACATCAGGTTTAAGGGAGACCATAAAACCTGCCTTTAGTAAGAAGACAATGTCATTATCAAAAAATTATCACTTGTGACACTGAAGGACTGCCAATTGGGTGCTATCTCTTTAAGGGCTGTAAACACACTGAAGAGCTGTAGTTAGAAAGGGGCATATGCAGCCAGTTCACCCTTTCCTCAGCAAGACAGAGTAAGTTCTCTGCTTTGCTCTGCCCTGAAACAAAGAAATTCTGTTTTAATTAAGGATCCATGTTGTGAAGGACTTAGAGTACTTTGAATTGCCGAACATTGAGGGCTCCCATGGGTGGAGGCTGATGTCATCTCTCATCCTGCAACATTCAAACAGCTCCACAGTAGGACACAAGCCGGGACTTTATCAGTGCAAAGTGTTACGATCCTGCGCCGCCACTGTTGATTTGGTCTTTGCTGCCTGGTGCCGTCTCGGGACGTCCTTGTCTTTGAGGCTCCAACCGCTGCCGACTTTCTTTTTTGCGGCCCTGTGCCGCTGCCGGACCTCCTAAGCGGCAGGAAGCCGCCACCATTGTTTTATTCACTATTGCAGCCTTGCGCTGCTGCTGGATCCCTGCTGCCACCGCTGTGCCTTTCTTCCGTGCGGCCCCGAGCCGCCACCAAAATCATCCCTGAGCAGCAAGGGAAGTTGCTGCGACATCATCTTGCGGCCTGGAGGCCGCTCCCAACACCTGCCTGCTCCTTCCTCCGTCTGCAGCAGGGACACTGCTGTCCATGGTCCTGCTTCCTCCCTAGGCCCTCCTCTAGGTGCTGTTGCGCGCCTCTTCATACTATTTAAAGGGCCAGCAGCGGGAAAAGCCTGCGGCCTACCGGAAGTCCTCTTCTCTCCTTTTCCTGCTTCAGACCTATAAAAGGGCTCAGTTCCTGTTCCTCAGGGCCCTCAGATTGGACTCCATGATCATCCATGTTCTTCTGTGCTGGTCCAGGTCCTCCATGGTCTTCACCTGTCTTGATGGCTCTTTGTTCTGTATTTCTGGTCTCCTCGTCCTGATGTTTCTGGTCTCATCCTTCGTCAGAGCTCCTTCGTCGCCTGGTCTATGTCCTGATGTTCCGTGGTTCCGTTCCTGAGTCCTGATGTTCCAGATGTTCTGTGTTCCTGATGTCCTGGTCCTGATGCCCTCGTCTTAACCTCTGCAACCAGTTCCCTGCATCCACCTTTCCTGGCGTGCCACCATCGAGGTCCGTGACCAGCCCATGGGGGGCTGTATAGGGCGCTTCGTGGTACAAAGCCTTCTCGCTTGCAGCGCAAGTCTCTGGAAGACCCTTGTTTTTAATGTTCCGAGTTCCAAGTTCCGAGTCTTGAATTCTGAATTTTGAATCCTGTCCCGGTCTTCGGAGTTCCTTGCCTGCTTCCGTCCATGCCCAAGACTCTGCCAGAACCTGCTCCACTCCAGCTTGGTCCGCGACCAGTCACAGGCGGCTGTGTAGGGCATGCCCCGGTGCAGGCCTCTACTGAATCTTCAATATGTTCCAGTCTCAAGTTCCACTTCTTTGCCTGGAGTCTGCTTCGTGCTCAGCATGGTCTGCGACCAGCCATGGGCGGCTGTGTAGGGCACGCCACAATGCAGTTTTCACCCAGAACTTTCGCCTGAGTCCCGAAACCTTGCCTGAGATCTTCTGAGTAACCTGAATCCTTGTTCCGAGTCTTCTGAGTAACCTGAACCCTTGTCTGACTCGTTCCAAGTCTTCGTCTGAGTTTTCCAAGTAACTTGAGTCCTCGTCTGAGTCCTTCCAAGTTCCAAGTCTTCATCTTGTTTCTGCCCTCAGTCTCCGTCTGGCCTCACGCACTTGTTGTTCCCAAGCGGCGGGTCCGAAAGGGCTTTCGAGTGAACGGAGGGCTACTTCTGAGACCAGTATTGCATTGTTGGGTCTCCTTGGTGCGTGTAGGTTCAGCGGAGGGCTGATCCTGCTTGGTGCCTGTTCCGAGTTCCTTGCTTTAGTTCCAGTCCTGCTTTGTTTCTGCTCCGCCCGTACTTGCTTGCACTTACCTCCTACGTTGTGGCTCGGGGCTCCTCTCTGAGTCGTGCCGTGGTTTAGGGGCTCACGCTCTCCCATGAGCTAGTCGCCACGCCCACATCAGGACCTGTAGGTCGCGGTCGCAACACAAAGACTAAGCCTCTACAGTATTCATATATTTATGGATTGAGCAGATTGATCAAGTTTGCTAATCATTCAGTAAAGTTTAATGCTGTTACATGTTAATGAGGTG
The DNA here is from genome assembly GCF_901001135.1 of Rhinatrema bivittatum. Classification (NCBI taxonomy): domain Eukaryota; kingdom Metazoa; phylum Chordata; class Amphibia; order Gymnophiona; family Rhinatrematidae; genus Rhinatrema; species Rhinatrema bivittatum. The sequence continues at coordinate 158,091,269 of NC_042622.1, read as the reverse complement.
TGTAGTTCATTATTGGTGCTGGGCTATCAGTTAACTGCAGGTCTCTACAGCCTTAACCTTGCGTAGTCTGAAGTTGGTTAACCCTGAAGTAATAATCTACAGCAAGAAAACCATGTAACATATATATTGCAAGGTTACATCATCACAACAATGCTTGTTCCTGGAAGAAATGTCCATCTGCTAACTATAATCCAAATGAATCTTAATTTTATTTATTTATTTATTTAGAGGTATTTATATACCGTTTTATAAAATAAATTTTTGTCAAAACGGTTTACAGGAATAAAAAATAAAACGAGCAAAAATAAAATTAAATTTAAAATGTACATAAAATTGACAAATAGCTAGATGAAATACTAGCATAAACAAAAATCAATTACTAAACAAAATATTGTGGCCATGGGACCTATAATTCCAGCAGAGGAAAAGTAAAGGGAGAAATGGGGAGGGGAGAAAAGGAAAGTAGAGGAGAAATTTGGTGAATTAATGAAAGAGCTGGGAGGGGATAGGGTAGGAAAGGGAAAGGGGGGATATGTAGAGTAAGGAAGATCATTTGATGAATGTAGTAATTGATGTGTGGTTTGTGAGATCTATGAATGTCTATGTGAGTATGCGTTAAGTATTGAATGTAGACTGATTGGGTGAAATATTGAAGGCAAGTTGGAAGAGGTAGGTTTTGAGCGATTTTTTAAAGTGAGAAGGATTTGATATTAATCATAAAGGATTTGGTAAAGAGTTCCAGAGTATTGGTCCGGCTACCGAGAATGCTCTCTTTCTGGTGATATCTAATCTGGCTTGTTTGGGTGATGGAATATCTAGAAGCTTTTGGGTAAGTGATCTTAAGTGTCAAGTTGGTTTGTAGATACGTAATAAAGAACAGAGCCAAGTGGATGAGGGATTGTAAATTAGACCATGAATGATGGAAAGTATTTTATATTTTATCCTACACTTTATGGGTAACCAGTGTAAAGATTGCAGGGTGGGAGTGATATGATTGCGTGAAGAGATTCCGGATAATGTCCGGGCTGCACTGTTTTGAACCAGTTGAAGGGGATAGAGTAAAGAATCTGGTAATCCTAGATAGAGGGCATTACAGTAGTCTAGACCAGAAAAGATTAGAGATTGAAGAATAGTTCTGTAATCACGGTAAAAGAGTAAGGGACGGAGATGTTTTAAGAGTCGTAATTTGTAGAATGATTTTTTTGTTAGTGAAGAAATATGCTGTTTCATAGATAAATCAGAGTTTATGATTACTCCAAGATTTGTGGCGTAGTGTGTTATTGGAATGGATATATTGTTAATGTTACCAACTGCTGAAAATACACTCATCTCCTGATTGAAATCACTTCATCTCTTACAGCTGTTTCCTAGATGTTCCAGCACATCTTATTTTTGGAATGGAATCTGACCAACTACTGAACTGTCTCACTTTATTAATTCAGATGAATGATATTTCCAGAATAGTCCAGGTGAAACATCATGACCTCATAAGGATGACTACCTGCAATATCTTCACACTGTTGAAGTCCACCTTAGTGAAAGCTTTTTTCTTCTCCTTGATTGAAAGAAATATGGATTCCAGTGCTGAGTGCTCCTTTGATCTACATTGGCACTGTGGGCTGCTTGGACTACCAGCATAGTGTTCCTCACTTCTCCTTGACAGCCATCTTGTTTCCTGCCAGAGCTTGATCTTACCTCAGTCCTTTTACTCTGACTCTGCTTCTGTATTTGAAAGACTTCTTTGCCTCCTGAATATACAGCATGCACTCCTGCTTGGTCTCCTCTCTGCTCCTGGTTCCTGGTTTATTCTAGTTCTTTGCTGAGTGCTAGGCCTCTCTCTTACTTCATTAATCTATCATTCCTCCCTCGATACCAGCACCAAAGGGCCAAAGCAAAGGGAAGGTGACTGGCAAATAAGGCTGATGCTCAAAGTTTCTGCTTCCATTATCATCAGCTGGATTCATCTCTATAAATACTTAAGCTGCTCATTCCTGGGAGAACTCACTGACAACAACCATCACAATGTTCTATCAATACCAATTCTGGATGTTTAACAAGAAAAACTTTTCAACTTATTTTCCTGTGGCCTTCTCCTAATGTTCATCATCCCTTGATTCCAGGAATCATCATTCATCTCCAAACTTCCTGGCTCTATTGAATACCACTTCATCTACCAAGTCTACTTTTTATCTTAACCCAGTCATATAATTCATTGGAGGTCCAAAAATCACATAAATTCTCCTCAGGAAAGAAATGGTAAGTATACCCCCATTCAGAAACCAGACAAATAACTATAAGAGCTAAGGGTATCTTTCAAAAGAGCTTTTCAAAGAATATTATCTTCTATCACAACTTTTCCATCAATCATTATGTCAACATTTACATGATTACTTCTGCTTCTAGTTATCATCCAGATATTCATCTTTATCATTAAGTGAAAAAAAGATAACTGACCCCATCAAATCCATCAAGCTGGTACAAACTTATGCATTACTTAGTTCACAAACTCAAAGTTTATAAACTAAAAATCTATCCTCCAGGAATAAAACAAATATCTGATGAAACTAAAAAAAAAAGTACAGGTAAAGCATCAACAAAAAGTTTCTTACTTGCTGGGGTGGTTATGGATAACAAAACAAGAAGTAAAGAAGCTTTCCTTTCCTGAAGAGATTGTTTGATTGAATATGCAGTTATTGTAAGTTGTTTAATGACATTAGTAAGTATGGCAATATTTGGTAGTATGTTATGCATACAAAGGTTTGAGTTTAAATCTGCTTAGCTAGAATATTCTGTTGTTGCCTTGAATTTGATATGATCCATAGTGACCTTCCCAAAAAGGTTAAGTTCTGGAAAAATCTATCCATTTCCCCACAACATTTACATTAATCTAACTAATTTCAACTTTATTAACTATTGATTATACATTTACTATAAACAAAACAATTGGTTATTCCTGTTCATGTCTCTGGGGGGAAGGAAAGGGACTATTTTTAAGTTAAAGCTACAAAACTACAAATGATTTTAAATATCAATATTTCTTATGACCCAAGACTTAGAACTTAGTCCCAGTAGACCTTCATATATTTATCATTTGAATCAAACTTACTATAGAGTTATACTATATATGATAAAGGGGGGAATGTTAGGGTGCTTTAAAAAGGTGTTTCCTATGAGATTAGGGGTATGCAGTGAAAAAAATTTGTTTTTGTTTTTCGGTACCTTTTGGAATATTTTTTCCATGAATTTCAGTGCATAGAATGTTTGTTTTATTCATTAGTGTGAAAAAAACAATCAAACATTAAAAAAAATTAAAAGGAGGGTGCAGAGGCAAAGACCTAACCATCATCCTGCAGCTGTCTGAGAACGGGGGTGAGAGCCTGCTTACCCGCTGTGGAGCTCCAGCTGATACCGACGCCGAGACGTGGAGGGGCGGTCCCAGGCGGAACCCGGAAGTGCCACCATTTAAGCGGGGCGTCTGAGTTGTTCGCTGAGGGTGCAGAGGCAAAGACCTAACCATCATCCTGCAAGCTGTCTGAGAACGGGGTGAGAGCCCTGCTTACCCGCTGTGGAGCTCCAGCTGATACCGACGCCGAGACGTGGAGGGGCGGTCCCAGGCGGAACCTGGAAGTGCCCCATTTAAGCGGGGCGTCTGAGTTGTTCGCTGAGGGTGCAGAGGCAAAGACCTAACCATCATCCTGCAGCTGTCTGAGAACGGGGGTGAGAGCCTGCTTACCCGCTGTGGGAGCTCCAGCTGATACCGACGCCGAGACGTGGAGGGGCGGTCCCAGGCGGAACCCGGAAGTGCCCCATTTAAGCGGGGCGTCTGAGTTGTTCGCTGAGGGTGCAGAGGCAAAGACCTAACCATCATCCTGCAGCTGTCTGAGAACGGGGGTGAGAGCCTGCTTACCCGCTGTGGAGCTCCAGCTGATACCGACGCCGAGACGTGGAGGGGCGGTCCCAGGCGGAACCCGGAAGTGCCCCATTTAAGCGGGGCATCTGAGTTGTTCGCTGAGGGTGCAGAGGCAAAGACCTAACCATCATCCTGCAGCTGTCTGAGAACGGGGGTGAGAGCCTGCTTACCCGCTGTGGAGCTCCAGCTGATACCGACGCCGAGACGTGGAGGGGCGGTCCCAGGCGGAACCCGGAAGTGCCCCATTTAAACGGGGCACTCAGCGGCGCGCAGCAGAGCCGGCGCGCCGCTAAAGCCGCGCGCGCTCAAGGGGCGCGCGCAGTACCGGCTTTGCCCGGCTTCGCCCGGATTCGTCGGACGTCGGAGAACCATCGGATGGTGTTCATTCTCTTCAGGTACTGTTATTTCTTTTCAATGTAATAATTTCAAGTCCCTGCAGACCATCAGTTGCAAGTAAAAGAGACATCATATTTAAGTAAAACTGCTGTTCGTTTTCAAGTAATTTGACTATGCCTCCTAAACGCAAGGGTAAAATACGGGTGTTCCCCCCATTACCTTTGCCATCTCCAATACAACAAGAAATCAGCAGATTTTTACTGTCTCCTGCTTTAAATGAAGAGAAAACCAAAGACTCTGTTGAGCCACCCAGTCAGGGAGGACTGAGTGTGCCCTTAGACGAGGCTTCTCTAAGCCCCAATATCGGTGTACCTCCTGCACAAAGACTGGTGGAAATAAGCTCTGAAGGAGCTGAAGCAGAGACTATCAGTGAAGGAGTTTCTGCTACCTTGGGTGCCATCCCAAGAACAGGAGAGAGAGTAGAGTTCCTGGAGATAATAACTCCCTTAAATGGGAATAATGAACCAACGACCCAAGCTAGCAGCCCTGGCTTACCCGCCCGTCCTGCGGTTATAACACTTGAGGCTCTTTGGGGTATGATGGAAGGAATGTTTACAAATATAAAAGGTTTAGAAAGGAAAGTAGATACTTTAATAACTGGTTCCCAACAAGATACATTACAGACACAGAAACAAATTAAGGAATTAACAGACAGGACAAAAGAATTGGAAAATTATCAAAAGAAAAATGTGGAGTTCCATGTAGCTGTCGTTAAAGACAGAGAAGTGATTTCCAAAAGATTAGAGTCCCTGGAAAACAGAGCCAAAAAGTATAACTTAAGATTTTTGAATTTTCCAAGAGTGATAGGGGAATTAACTTCAATCACCCTAAAAAAGTTTCTAATAGAATTACTAGGCACTGTATTGGGGGAAAAAATAAGTATAGTAAATTGTTATTTTATTCCAAAAAAATCTGACCCCAATAATAGATCAGGACAGATATTTCAAGGAGACCTAACCAATTTTTTAGAGTCAAGTGCTCAGATTATTGATTGGGGGTCCTTATTGGTTAACTTCTCCTCACTTAGTGATATTAACTTAATTATGAAGAATTACTTTCAAAAATATCCTGTCCAATTTATGGATAAACCTATTAAGATATTCCCAGACCTTGCATATTCCACCCAAGTAAGGAGGAAAGCTTTCTTGGTTATGCGTCAAGAGGTTCTTGATCTGACCTATACATTTACTTTAAGGTTCCCATGTAAATGTGTGTTGAGGAAGGAAAATGATGTATTTATTTTCTTCCTACCTGAACAACTTAAAGAATTTTTACAACAGAGAAGGATTCCTGCATCATCCCCAATTTCGAATTAATGGAGCATAAAAAGATAGCAGTTTATGATGTTTAAAGTAACTTTATTTTATTTTGGTGTTATAATATACTCCCTAAATATTTTCTTTACTATGCAACACGCTCTCAACTATGATTAATACTAATGTAACTGGTTATGGTTTATTTTACAGTATAGTTATATTGTTTAAACTTCAGATTGAAGATAAAAGGAATTATCCTAAATTTATAATCAATATATCCAGTTCATGTATTTCAAATTGCAAATGATAATGATTTTGTTTGTAAAATTGAAAATGGTAAATAAAGAATTAAAAAAAAAAAAAAAAAAAATTAAAAAAACCAGAAATGGACAAAAAATAAGGCTTTCCAAGGCCTCCATCCCTCCCTCCCACCTGTCCAGAAAAATGCCCGGCCCCCACTTACTTGATCATTAAGGATCCACAGGGAACGCCTAGGCCCAGGTCAAATCTTCAGCCATGGAAGGCTAAGAACATGTTAGGTCGCCGCAAACATGGCCTCGGCCAAAGCAAGGCTGATTCCTCGGACTAGGCCAGAGCCCAGGTCCAGGCTTGAGGCTGCAGCCTGGCCTGGAGGCCAAATTCTGACACTGGGGCTCAGCCTAGATCTAGGTCTGACATTGGAGCCCAGCCTGGAGGCCAGATTCTGATACCAGGGCCTCGGCCCGTACTCAGGTCCAATGTTAGGGCTCCGCATGGAGGCCATATCCCGACACCTGAGCGTAAGCTGGAGTCCTGACTCATGCCCAATGCTGAGACCTAGCTCAGAGGCCAAGTCCCAATGTCTGGGCCTCCAGGTGCAAACCCAAAGGATGGCATCACTTGAAGAAGAAAAGAAGAAGAGGGCATCGTTAGAGCTGCTCCAAGGCCTGGGCCTGACCCTAGCTCAGGCCCAGTAGACAGGTCCTGGACTCTGGGCTGGGCCACAGTATCAGGCTTGGGCCCGGGCTTTGGCTTATGGCAAGGCCCAGGCATCTGGACCTGGCCCCAGCATTGTGCCTAAGTCTGGAGCGAGGCCCAGGCATCAAGACCCAAACTGACAACTTCTGCGGATACCTGATCGATCAGGTAATTGATTGTTTAGTGGTAGGGGGCTTGGTTCTTGGCCTAGACCCGATGCATGCATTTAAAGCAAATGCATTGAATAAGGTCCTTTTCATTCAGAGGGTCCTTAATTTGTTATGGGGCCCCCAAAAGAAACAAATTGCCTTATTCATTTTGTTTTGTGCATTCATTTTAAACAAATACACATCTCTAATGAAAATATTATTGCTGTATGGTAAATTTATACTGATTAGACTTTTAGAATCATTGAAGATTACTGACATGAAAAAATATGCTGAAATGCTAACATGTATGTCAAAAGTTAAAAAGATATGAATTTAGTCTTACGTTTTACTCCTCTCTTCTGGGTTCAATTTATAAGAAATCACATGACTGAAATTTTTGCTGGCAGAGAAGGAGTTTTGGAGCTCTGTTACCTCATATCAGCTGTTTGAGTTCGGGGGTGAGCTACCCTGCCTGCCCAGACAGTAATTCATCCCAGCTGTGATTGCCGACGTCAGGGATGGGACCTGGAGGTGGAACCCGGAAGCAGCCCTTATCATCGGGCTGCACACAGCATGCAGCAGATGCTGGCACACTGCCAAAGCCATGGGCACCTGCCTAAGGGGCGCACGGATTTGCCCGGCTTCACCCGGATTTCGTCCGGATTTTGTTCGACTTTTGCAAAGATCTCTCTTTTTTTATTCTAACAGGAAACCTTAAAGTATTTCTTTTGAGGTTTTTTTTTCCTTTTAACGTCCTTCTCCAAGAGTCAACAGAGACATGGTAAGGCAATAATATTTGCATAGTTTGGGGCTAGTTTGGATTTATCCCTATTGTTTAGGATGAAAGTTAAATAAATAATAACTGATATGCCTGCAAAATGAAAGGGGAAGGTGAGAGTTTATTCTTCCCTGCCATTACCTTCACCTATTCAACAGGAGATAAGCCAGGCATTTTATGCTCTTACCTATACCAAGAAATTTGGGCATCGAGGGCTCTGATGTGCCAGGCAGTTTGGGAGGGCAGCCCTTGCTGGCAGAAGAGGCTTCCCTTAGTCCTAACATCGGGCTACTACCAGTGCAGAGAAGTGGTGAAGGAACCCTACAAGATGTTTCATTGGAGATCATTGCTTCTGGTCTTGAGCCAGGGTTTTTCAACCCCGAGATGAGAGACCTGAAGAAGAAGCTGCCACTGCTGCCATAGGTTTGACTCCAGAGAAAGAGGGAGGAGGACTGGTGTCAATGACTCTTCCTAGTAAGGAGGAGGAACATCTTATTGGCAGTAAGGATATGGGAACCTTAGCACGCCCTGCCGTGGTTACTCTAGATAATTTGTGGGAAATAATGGCTGGAATTGTGGGAAAATATTAAAGGTCTGGAAAAGAAACTAGATTTAGTAAATGCTAGATATCAACAGGATTTTCTTTCCACACAAAAGCAAATAAAAGATTCTGTAGATCGAATAAAAAGTCTTGAAGATAATGAGAAAAAGTCTCTAGAATTCAAAGTGGCTGTGGTAAAGGATAGGGAAATTCTGTCTAGAAGAATAGAGTCTCTTGAAAATAAAGCCAAACAATTCAATTTAAGATTTCTTAATTTCCCCAGAATAGTTGGGGAAACACCTCTAATTACTGTTAAAAAAATTCTAATGGAAATGCCTGGCTTTATTTTAGGGGATTCACCAGTTGTGAACCATTGTTATTTCTTACCAAAACCAAAGAATCTAAATCTAAATAACAGATCTGAAATGGTGTTTCAGGGAGATCTTGCAAATTTTTTAGAAGACTCTACTGCTCAAGTAATTGAATGGGGTAACTTAGTTACTTTTTCATGTGTAAATGATTTGAATCTAATAATGAAAAAATATTTCAATAAATATCCCATTACATACTATGAGAAAGTAGTTAAGAAATTCCTGGATTTAGCAATAGCCACACAGGTAAGATGGAAAGGCTTTTTAGCATTCCATCAAGAAGTAATTACATTGGGCTATACTTTCACTTTTCATTTCCCGTGTAAATGTTTAATTAAGAAACAAAATGATTTATATATTTTTTTTATGCCCGACCAGCTAAAAGATTTTGTTGAACAGAGAAAACTAGCTACCTCTTCCCCAACTGTCTAGATAATTAAATAAATAGGATTGTATGGAGTATATGCATGTTCTTTTATGAAATATTAATCCAGTTATTTCTCCCTTATTTTTTCTTTGCCACCAAGTGGAATCTCAATATTTTTGATTGATATGGTAATAGTAATGGTAAATTAAGAAATGATGTTTAATGGGAATATTACACTTATTATATGCATTGTATAATTACCAATCCATGTTTTTCTGTTACAAACTATTGACTTTGAATTTATGAAAATTATAAATAAAGAATTAAAAAAAAAATCTCATTCTTAATTGTTAGCAATAGTCATTCAACAGGAGATACATGGAACCAATTAACTGAAAACCAGTCTGAGAAAATATAAAACAAGTGATTTGAAGACCTACCACTATCCCTTTGGTAACAAATAAAAATAATAGACAAAAACAGTAATTTGCTCATCCCACATTCCAGGTGCTGATCTCTTCTATATAGGGGATGGGGAATTACTGTTTTTGTCTATTATTTGTATGTGTTGTTATGAATATTATATTGTAACCTTCCCTGTTTTTGATAGGACAAGAAAAATATGTAAATTAATAAAAATGAACAATACCAATTTTGTTAACAGTTATGGATTCATAATTTTCATGATTATACTAATGTAAACCCTTTCATTAAGTCAGCAGATGTTTATCAGATTTGTTCTGGTTCTGTGTTTCCTTTCTAAGTTTAATGTTTACCTGTGGAATGCTTCTCTGGCCATTGCTTCTTATTCTCCAGTGTTGTATTTTTACACTAGGATTATTGAGCCGCTGCCCCTCTGCTACTAGCTGGTGGCACTGGAAAGGTAACTGTTATTACCAGAATCCATTGCTTCTGAGCACCTGGTGGCAAGCCTTGAAGACCTGCAGGAGCTACAGAGAAACAGATCTTCTATACCTGACCACAGTGGAAGAGAAGGTAATAATTTCCCTAAATAAGAAATGGTGAAAGGGAGACACAGGATATTGCCTCAAAATATTTGAACAACAGAGCAAAATATTTTTAGTGCCTCCTAGAACCATATCCAAAATTGCTAAAATGCCATTAGAAATGTAAATAGTGTAGGTATGTGGCTGGTGGACACGAGGCTCACTTGGTAACTTGTCCAACTGTTGTGTAGTTTGCAGATCTCATATGTCACCTAGATAAGATTTCAGAGAGTGTTAGGGATGAAACAGCCATCATGGCACCATGTGGGTACAAATGACATCAGATGATTCAGGAGGGAGCGTCTGAAAGGCAAGTTTAGGATTTTAGATAGGAGATTTAAATCCAGAACCTCCAGGATAACATTTTCAGGAATGATCCCAGTTTTACTAGTAGGAAACTAGCAGCAGGTTGAGCTCCAGAGTCTTAATGTGTGGATGACATGATGGTGCAGAGAAAAAGGCTTTAGATGTATTACAAAATGAAGAACATTTTGAGGAAGAGGGATCCTATTCTGATGGGCTGGGCTCCCTCTTACCAAGGGTGGAACAATGGAGTTGGTGTTAACAATTAAAAGGAAGCTAGCGCAGTTTTTAAATTAGATAATGTAGGAAAACTGACAATCATGCAGAAGCACAATGTTTAAATTCTGCCACTAATGACTCATATGATAGATTTAATAGGTGTCATGGATGACCATCATATTTGTCTTGTCACTGGCTATGTTGATAAAGCCTATAATGACATTAAGACCTGGTATTTGTGGTGCAACAGGCAAAATTAATGTAGCCTTTATGCACTCAATCCAGATTAATCATTGGTCATTCCACACCTCTGTCTTTGTGTAGGCACTCAAACCTCTTATTACTATGGTGAACGTAAGATAGTGCACCGATGAACATTAAATGTGCACTTATCTGAATCCTGAAGTTGGTCCTCCAACTCTGCAGGGTTTCGGAGTGGGTTACACTCCTTCTTCAGGGAGCTTCAAGAAAACTCTAATGAGTTGCTTCAGCGAAATATAGCCCATACCTTGTTAAAGAAAAGCAGAGTCTATAAATGCTTCAAAATGATAGCAGTGAAACTATGGCTGAATGTCGAAAAGACACTTACTAACTCTTTAAGAGGTGGTCAATGGAATGCGTTGGAGTCATCAAATGCTTGATTGTTACTGTGAAACAACAACAGCGAAAGTGCACTTTGCAAGGAATACAATTTGCTTTAAACATCAATTTGTTTCTGTGAGAGAAATTCTGAGGCAGAACGCCTGCCTGGAACGAGGTTTCAGCATGAAATTACTTACATATTTAGGACGGTATATATTCCTCTATGAATACCTTTTACCGCAAAATGGCGCCGGCCGTAAGGCAACACGATTTGACTGCAGGAGGTCGTTCCGGACCCCCGCTGGACTTTTGGCAAGTCTTGTGGGGGTCAGGAGGCCCCCCCAAGCTGGCCAAAGGTCCCTGGGGGTCCAGCGGGGGTCCAGGAGCGATCTCCTGCCGTGAATCGTTTTTCTGTACGGAAAAACGATTCGCGTGCAGGAAGTCGTTCCCGGACCCCCGCTGGACTTTTGGCAAGTCTTGTGGGGGTCAGGAGGCCCCCCCAAGCTGGCCAAAAGTCCCTGGGGGTCCAGCGGGGGTCCGGGAGCGATCTCCTACGCTCCTGACGTCGGGGGACAAAAAAACAAAATGGCGCCGGCGCTACCTTTGACCTGTCATATGACAAGGCAAAGGTAGTGCCGGCGCCATTTCTACAACACACCCGGAGGTCCGAGAGTAAAAGATCACACCGGGACCCTTCCTCTGGACCCCAGGTAATTTAAGGCATTTTGGGGGGGTTCGGGAGGGTGGGGGATTTATTGTAAAGGGTCGGGGTGGGTTTTAGGTTTGTTTTAGTGTGCCGGTTTTCCCGCCCTCCCCCTTCCCCTTCCCCTTCCCCTGATTTACGATTTTTTGACGATAAATCGGGGGAATTGTTATTGTATCGCGATTTTTGACGATTTAAAATATATCGGACGATATTTTAAATCATCAAAAAACGATTCACATCCCTAGAGCATATATCACATATTCTGAGTTACAGTCCACTGTGTGTGTCCTCTGTATTTTGACTCCTGAGGACGGATCTTGCCAAACAAGGCCTGTTTGTGCAGTAACGCAGAACGAACATTGTCCGCATGTCGTCTGTCCTACTGTGCTAATAGAGGAATGACTCCTAGGTGCAGCTCTAACAATCCGTTGTTTAATATTTTGCCCCCTAGAATAGGCAAACATTGGTGGGTTATTGAATACTGAATGTGGACTTAATATGTGCCAATATTTGAGTATGGTTTCTTTCACTAGCGGGGTCAAATTTGTATGCTGTAGCACACAGATAAGTGCTGGTGCTGCTTCTTTCTGTCGATATTTCAATAGTTGTTCTCTATCAGAGTTACATGCCCTCTTATATGCTCGTTTGATGATTTTGGGAGGATAGCCTCTTTCAAGGAATCTTCTCTGTAAAGTTTTAGCTTGACGGTGAAACTCAGTTTCTGAACAAATCCTTCGAATTCTGAAGAACTGACTGACAGGAAGGCCTTCCTTGAAATGACGTGGATGATGGCTATCAAATTTTAAGTAGTTATTTCTATCTGTAGGTTTTCTGAAAAGTGTAGTGGAGATTCCTTGGGAATTTTTATGTAACTGTATATCCAAAAAAGAGTGTTGATCGATCATAGGTTATGATGAATTTCAATCGGGAGTTGTTTTGATTAAGCCATTGATGAAATGATATAAGCCTGTCTTCGGTAGAAGTCCAAATGAAAAAAATATCATCTATATATCTTACCCATGATGTGACATGTTGGAAAAATATTGATGGGTATACTTGTTCTTCCTCAAATTTCGTCATGAAAAGGTTTGCTACGTCTGGTGCTATGGGTGACCCCATCGCCACTCCATGTATTTGTAAATAATATTGGTTCTCAAATGTGAAATAATTGTGGAAAAGGATCAATTCCACAATGTCAGTAAGAAATTCTGCTGGGATGCGTTGAGGCCTCACTCTGTTTTGGAAAATTTCTTGAACCAATTGCAGTGCTTCTTTTTGAGGAACATTAGTGAATAATGCCTCTACATCCAGACTGTCCAGAAAGTGCTGATCCTGTGTGTCTTTCAAAGCTTTCAATTTATTAAGCATATCTGATGTGTCCTGGACGTAGGACTTAGATTGACGAACATGCGGTTGTAAAAATGTGTCTATAAATTTAGCTAGAGGTTCAAACAAAGACCCATTTGCTGAAACTATAGGTCTGCATGGAGGTTTCACTAGCGTTTTGTGTATTTTGGGACCCCATAGATTACCGGCAGGAACCAAAATGGCGCCGGCGCTACCTTTGCCCTGTCATATGGTAAGGGCAAAGGGCCACCGGTGCCATTTCTTTTAATGCAGCCGTGGCCCGAGAGCGGGAGATCGCGCCGGGACCCCCCCACTGGACCCCAGGTAATTTAAAACATTTTGGGGGGCTTCGGGAGGGTGGGGGATTTATTTTAAAGGGTCGGGATGGGTTTTAGGGTGCTGGTTTTCCCACCCTCCCCCAATTTACGATTTTTTACGATTTAAAAAAAACAAAAACCATGACGATCAGATTTCCCTCCCCCCCCCCCCCCCCCCAGCAAAATTGATCGTTAAGACTTTCAATCACCCGATTCACATCCCTAGTGGAGATCCCTTGGGAATTTTTATGTAACTGTATATCCAAAAAAGAGCTACCTTCAAAGAAAACTGTTAAAACAAAAAAATCATAATATCGCGAAACAGAGAATGTAGTAAGAGTGACAAATATAAATGATGATTCCAAATTACATGACTCAGTTGCTAACAATAAACAGGTTATATTTGGGGCTAAAAAATATAGATTTAGTTGTCTGTATGCAAATACCAGAGGTCTAAAAATTGCAAATTGCTACAATATATGCTATTGAATTGTCAATAGGTTTTACCTACATTAAGTGCACTTAACACGAGTAAATGGACTTTTGAAAATTGTTACGATAGTATGTCGGGGTAACTGCTAACCTGCTCCTCGAGGACCTGCTCACCCTACCTCAGTGCCTGTACCTTCTACAACATATCTGGTGGAATCACATATCAACAGCAATGAGTAAAAGATGAGTTCCAGTGACTGAGGTGGTGACTGGTGAGAGAGAGTCAGCCTGATATGTGGGAGTGACTGGGGTAGCTATATGGGGTGACAGGAGAGACACTGGTTGGGGTGGTGACTGGTTAGAGAGAGGTAGCCTAGTGTGTGTGTTTCGGGGGAGACTGGTGAGAGGGGGAGTGACTGGGGTAGCTATTTGGGGTGACAAGTGGGAGAGAGACTGATTGGAGTGGTGAGTTGTGAGAGGGGTGAATGGAGTGACTGTTTGAGGTGACAGATAGGAGAGAGTCTTGTTGGGGTGGTGACTGGTGAGAGAGAGGCAGTCTGGTATGTGGGGTGTGACTGGTGAGAGGGAGAATAACTGGGGTAACTTTATGGTGTGTCAGGTGGGGGAGAGAGACTGGCTGAGGTGGTGACTGGTGAGAATGAAGCAGCCTGATATGTGGGGGTGACTTTTGAGAGGGGGAGTTACTGGGGTGGCTATATGGGGTAACAGATAGAGAGAGACTGGTTGGGGTGGTGACTGGTGAGAGAGATTCAGCTTGATATGTGGGGGGTGGCTAGAAAGAAGGGGAGTAAATATGGTGACTGTATGGGGGTGACAGGTAAGAGAGAGACTTCTTGGGGTGGTGACTGATGAGAGAGAGACAGACTGTTGTGTATGGGGTGGGACTTATGAGAGGGGAAGTGACTGGGGTAACTGAATGGGTTGACATGTGGAAAGAGAGGCAGCCTGGTGTGTGGGTGGGGGTGACTGGGGTAACTGTATGGGGTGACAGGTTCCCCACACACACACACCAGGCTGCCTCTCTCTCTCCAACACTACCCCATCCAGACTCTCTCCTACCTGTCGCACCCCCCCAAATTCACAGACAAATACACAGGGGAATTCAAAGTATGCATATCCCAAAATGCCAGGGCCCCTTTCCTAAAATACAAAACGATTAGTGAATTCTAAATATGCATTTGCATTACATGCTTTTGCTGACTAGAACTTGATGCTATAAAATTGCATCACTAGTTTATTTATACTTGTTACCCCCACAAACACCGCCTTGCAATCAAGGCAACACAAACAAGTACCAGAAACAAGGAGGCAGCCAATGGAATGTGGAACAATACCTCTAGCTAATGAATTCCTCCCAAATTGATGCTTTTTAACTGATTGGTAACATTTTCAGTTAGTATGCACTAACTCTGAAATTAGGAGAAACACGAAATAAACACCTCCTGAATCATTTTAAAAATGAAATTGAACAGATAATGATTCGAAACGAAAATGACATGAATAAAAAATCAATGCTTATCCCTAGTGGACACTCACTGGATTTCTACCTATATGATGCTGCAGAGATTATTGGAGCAATACAACAAATCAAGAATCCCCAATAATCGGGAAATCACTGATAACACTATAATAAAGATCCTGTATATGTGTGTAGTGGAGGGATAGATTTTAGATGAATGCTCAAAGTGACCTCATATAACGTGCACCAGGGGCTACAGGCTTGAAAAGCTTTCAGCAGCAAGGGCCTTTTTTAAATCATTGGTCACAGAGAGACATTTTTTGAGAGGCTTCCTTATCCGGAGCTGAATTGGTATACACTTTAGGGATGTGAATCGTTTTTTGACGATTTAAAATATCGTCCGATATATTTTAAATCGTCAAAAATCGTTAGAAGCGCGATACAATAGGAATTCCCCCGATTTATCGTCAAAAATCGTAAATCAGGGGGAGGGGAAGGGGGAAAAACGATTCGCGGTAGGAGATCTCTCCCGGACCCCCGCTGGACTTTTGGCAAGTCTTGTGGGGGTCAGGAGGCCCCCCCAAGCTGGCCAAAAGTCCCTGGGGGTCCAGCGGGGGTCCGGGAGCGATCTCCTACGCTCCTGACGTCGGGGGACAAAAAACAAAATGGCGCCGGCGCCACCTTTGACCTGTATGACAGGGCAAAGGTAGCGCCGGCGCCATTTCTACAACGCACCGCAGGCCCGAGAGTAAAAGATCACACCGGGACCCCCGCTCTGGACCCCAGGTAATTTAAGGCATTTTGGGGGGGGGGGGGTTCGGGGGGGTGGGGGATTTATTTTAAAGGGTCGGGGTGGGTTTTAGGGATGTTTTAGTGTGCCGGTTTTCCCGCCCTCCCCCGATTTACACGATATTTACAAAAACAAAACCACGACGATCTGATTCCCTCCCCCCCCAGCCGAAATCGATCGTTAAGACGATCGATCACACGATTCACATCTCTAATACACTTATCTTATGAGCCCTCCAGTTCTAGTTCTGCAGGTAATAGCTCAAGTCCAAGTACCAAAGTTGAAATCCTGCTGGGGGAAAGAATCCGACGCTGTCCGACACTCAGTGTTTCGGAGAAAACCTCCTTCTTCAAGGAGTCAGATATAATTCTTGCCGGCACAGAGGCTGTAATGTTGGAAATAAATTTAAAATGAAGCGTGTATACCCAGAGGCCCCACTTACAATTTTTAAGAAAGGTGGCACCTCTGATTGGTGAATCGCACATGTCCTCAACGCATCCCCACCAAATTTTTAGTGTCACTGATGGAATTAGTCTTATTCAACAACTACTTTTCTTATCAACAAGAATATTTTCTACAAATCCATGGTGTGGCAATGGGGTCCCCTGTTGCCCCCGATATTGCCAATTTATTCGTTTCTAAATTTGAGGAAACAGTCATCTATCCTTCAGAATTTTTCAAATCTATTGTACAGTGGTCGAGATACATAGATGATATTTTTTTCATCTGGACGGGAACTGAAAATCAGTTATCACAATTCCATTCGTGGCTCAACACATCCCATCCACATTTGAAATTTACCATGTCTTTTGACAAAGACCGCTTGCCCTTTTTGGATATCTTGATTTCCAAAAAATCTCATGGAATTCATACCTCACTTTATAGGAAATCTACTGACAGGAATAACTTCCTCAAATTTGAAAGCCATCACCCTAGACCAGGGGTCGGGAACCTTTTTGGCTGAGAGAGCCATGAACGCCACATATTTTAAAATGTAATTCCGTGAGAGCCATACAAGACCTACCAAATTAATTTACTACAACCCCCTACTCTCCCGATGCCCCCCAAGACCTGCCAAATTAATTTACTACAACCCCCTACTCTCCTGACGCCCCCCAAGACCTGCCAAAAGTCCCTGGTGGTCCAGCGGGGGTCCAGGGCTCGCAGACAAATCTTTAATAAAAAAGTAAAAATCGGAGATCACGTGATGTGGTGAGCTGGTCGGACGTCTCCTCACCAGCTCCGGGGCCCACTTCACATACCGCGTTGCATCTGCATGTGAAAAACCCACGAACGAGATACAAACTTAGCTGGCGAGAAGCGCACATGTCCATAACCCGCTATATGAACAAATTGAACACCCCGATGACATCTAAAGGAGGTAAAAAGGAGAAAGAAAAACCGAGGACTACCTCCCCCAAGATGGCGGCCGCGGGCGAGGGAGGGCTCTCTCAGCCCTCTTCAGGGCTCACCATCGACGATATTAAAGTGGCAATTTGCGAAGCTCTGGACGAAAAATTAAACCATATTACCACGCAGATGGGGGAGATCAAAGAGACACTGGCCGAGTTGACCCCTCGTATCGATCACATGGAAAACCGCATCTCCAGTGTAGAAGACGACGCGCTTCAAACTGAGCGTAAAATGGCGGACACGGAAAAACAACTCAAACAATTGCACGCAAAAGTAGAGGAACTTGAAAACAGAGCTAGACGGGAGAACCTACGTTTCTTGGGCTTCCCGGAGAGTGTGGAAGAGAAAACATTGAGCACAGTTTTAACTGAGTGGCTACCGGAGGTTCTTAAGCTCCCGCATTTGAAGGACAAATTGATCGTCGAGAGGGCCCATCGACTAGGGGCAAGGAAGGACGGCCAGGCGCGTCCTCGTTTGGTCATCGCTAAGATTCATAACTATGCCCATAAGGCGGAAATATGGCGGGCTTCTCGCAACATTAAGGAACTGGAACACCACGGGCATAAAATACGCATTTTTCAGGACTTCTCGGCGGAGGTCTCTGAAATGCGCCGCAGTTTCTCCCCCATGTGCACCCGCATGCATAACCAGGGCATAAAATTCTCCCTGCTCTATCCGGCCCGGCTACGCATTTGGCATGAGGACAAAAGCCATCTCTTCGAGGGGCCGGAGGCAGCAAAAGTTTTTCTCGACAAGCTCAAGCATCCATAAATAGTCTCCATGTCATGGCGAGGCCGGCGAGGGAGGAAACAGGTTTTGTTGTAAAAAAAAAAAAAGGAGTTTTTGCTGTTCCCGGCGCACGAGTACCATCATCCACCTTGAATTTCCTCTTGTCGCCCCATCAGCTAACATGGCAGACGAGCAGTACTGAGGAGGGAGCTCGGATGCTGAGCCAACAGTAGCCGACGGGTGGCTTTCCTTTTCTTTGGTGGGGATAAGCGGAGAGCGACGCCGTACCCATAAACAAAAACAGAGAGGGGAAACAAAAGATGGAAGGCGAAATTAAAAATTGGACCCGGGCTCCCCACGTTACAGGTTTGTTAGCGAAGCGCAGTCTTGGGCGTGGGGAGCACTCCCCGGGAGTTTCCTCGGGGGAGGCCCGGGGGTGCCCGCCCGGGGGGGGATTCGTGCACTTGACTGGCAGTTTTGGGCCTCGCGAGTGCGGAGCATGTTCCCTGGAGGTGAGCTGTCTGTTTTGTGCGCTTCGTCTACTACCC
Source organism: Rhinatrema bivittatum (assembly GCF_901001135.1). Classification (NCBI taxonomy): domain Eukaryota; kingdom Metazoa; phylum Chordata; class Amphibia; order Gymnophiona; family Rhinatrematidae; genus Rhinatrema; species Rhinatrema bivittatum. Next base: position 158,072,671 of record NC_042622.1, on the reverse strand, counting down.
CTTCTTCGCGAAGTCGGATATTCTAAACAGCATACCTGTCGCTGGTGGCCCACGCCCGGACTAGGGGGCCGTCTCCCATAACCTTCGGAGAGCGTGCCGAGAGAGGATAATACACGCGGACTGAGGCCGAAAATCCCCTAGGAGCCAGAGCGATGGCGACACTCGGGAGCCACAGTTTGGGTATGCTCCTGAGCCATAGTCCAAACAGGCGCGCTGACTTTAAAAAAAAAAAAAAAAAAAAAAAAAAAAAAACCCGGTTATGTTATCGAAATGCAGGTGTTTAGGTTTTTGTTCGCATTAGGTGAAGTGGTACCCCCGGACACATTAATCGGGTCTCCACGTCTCCAGTTAGAATTGGAGACATGTTGTTCATGTTTCGTTTGAGATTGGGGGACAGGGGGGGGGGGAGGGGGAGGGGAGGGAACGGGAGGCAGGGGGGGAGGAATGGACGGTAGGGGACTGTTGATTCATATGACTTTGATGTGGTGGGTTGGATTAGGTGCTTTGCTTGAACTCTGGGAACGAAGGGACCAGGCACAGGGAGGGGGGAAAAACCCTCCCTATATGGAGGCTGGTGGATGGGGCGTAGTGCAGGGAAGGCCAGGCTGGGGGCCGACCCTAGGGATGGGTTTCTTTTACCAAATTCAACTCGAATCCCTCTTATGTGAGCTTGGGTAATGCCACATCTGGTATCGTGGAACGTTAATGGGTTGGGCACCCCAGTAAAACGTAAAAAAGTGTTGGCACATTTGAAACGGTTGAATGCGGATGTGGCCTGTATTCAAGAGACCCACCTCACAAAAATTGAAAGTCAAAAATTACAAAGGGATTGGGTGGGCACCTGTATCTATGCTGAAGCGCAGCATCGCAAGGCAGGGGTGGCCATATTAGTGAACAAAAACATACATTTTCAAGTGGTCCAGACTATTGCAGACCCTGCTGGCCGATATCTTATTGTGATGGGCAACTGGAACAACAAACCGGTGACTATTTGCAATATCTATGCTCCAAATGTATATAATCAGGGGTTTTTTGAGAACATATGTAATTTACTTCAGATACACGTTCACGGCACGCAATATGTGGTGGGAGATTTTAATGGTGTACATGATGTTTCCTTGGATAAAAGCGCTTCCACGCTGCCACCTAAAGGGGGAAGTCTAAAGGGAGTCGCCTACTTATGTCGCTATCTTGACCTTCTCGATGTTTGGAGAACTCTCCACCCAAATGAGAGGGACTACACCCATATCTCGAGGTCCCACCACACCTTCTCCCGTATTGATTACATCCTGGTTTCCAGACGGGAGTTTTTCACAATTTCCAAAGCCCAGATAGAACCCTTCGCTATCTCAGACCACACCCCTATTTCCATCCAGATCACTTCTCCCGGAACCACAAATGGGCACCGTATATGGCGCTTTCCCCATTTTTTGAGGGATGATTCTCGTTTTAAGGCATTCCTCAAAGAGCGATGGCTAGATTATGCCAAAAATAACAAACAACACATCACTAACATACACCTATTTTGGGACACAGCAAAGGCCGTCCTCCGCGGTGAAATTATCTCGTATGTTCATGCCCGTAATAAAAGCATAAATCAATCTATTTTAGACCTTGAAGCCCGACTTGGAACGGCAAAAAAGACAATGATCCACCGAAATACTGAAGAACATAGGAAGGCATTTTATAGTATTTTGGGACAGTTGAATACTCTACTGGATACGAGAGCACAAGCTTATTTGTGGAAGGGCCAGCAATCTCTTTTTAAATTCGGTAACAAACCCAGCCGTTTGCTGGCACATTTAATAAAACCGCAGAGAAAAAAATCCTTTATCACTAGCTTACAATCCGACACTGGGGGAGAGGTGCATAGTGAGCCCGAGATTACTGAGCTATTTAGACAGTTTTATAGTACCTTGTATACTTCTGAGACCCCACCAGATGAGACCGCGGAGACTGAATTCTTTAAGGATGTTAAAATACCCATGATTTCAGCCTCACAACGCGATTTTCTGAACCGCCCACTTCAAACATTTGAAATCACGCAGGTAATTTCGGCCGCCCAGCCGGGAAAATCCCCCGGCCCCGATGGGTTCTCCTATGATTTCTACAAAATTTTGTCAGAATATATCGGGGAGCACTTGACATGCTACTTTTCAGAGGGATTGGAAAAAGGTAGTTTTCCTCCGCTCTTCAATAAGGCGCACATAATAGTGCTCCCAAAACCAGGGAAAGATCCGAAACACACGGCCTCATACAGACCCATATCGCTCTTGAATTGCGATTTAAAAATACTCGCCAAGGTCTTAGCGGAGAGACTGAAGATCCTTCTCCCCAGTTTGATCTCCCACCAACAAACGGGTTTTGTGAGGGGCCGAAAACCGGCTCCGACTATTGTAAAACTGATAACAGCCATGACAATTTGCCAAACCCAAAATATCCCGGCGCTGGTCGTGGGCTTTGATTCAGAAAAAGCCTTCGACCGAGTGGCGTGGGCCGTACCTTTTCTCTGTTCTCTCTAGATTCGGGTTGAGAGGCGAGTTCATGCACTATCTATCTTTATTATATACACATCCCGTGTCCCACATGCTGGTCAACGGTCACTTATCGGAGGGCATCGCTATTCAGAGGGGAGTGCGTCAGGGCTGCCCCTTATCCCCTTTGCTATATATCTTGGCCCTCGACCCCCTTTTACGGAAGATTGAGGGTAGTACGTACGTGAAGGGCTTCGGAGGGCCAAACCATATATTTAAAATAGCGGGGTTCGCGGATGACCTCCTAGTATACCTCACACAACCCTCGACATCCCTGCCGGCGGTGCTGGAATACTTGGACCAGTATGGTTTATTCGCGGGACTTAAAGTTAACTACGCTAAATCGGAAGCTCTGGATGTCACGGGCCTATTACAGGCCAGGTGGGGCGCAGATTTCCCCCTCCGCTGGGCGGTCAAGGAACTGAAATATCTAGGTTTGCGAATACCATTGAAAATCTCAAATTTATATGCAGCAAATATTAAATCATTGATGGAGAAAACATTGTCCGCTTTTCGGAGATGGGGGGGGCCTACCACTTTCGTTGGTGGGGCGTATTCAGCTCTTTAAAATGGTCCTTGTACCGAAATGGCTTTATATACTTCAGCTAGCCCCGTTATGGATTACTAGAAAAGATCATTGTAAATTTGTACGGGCCCTACGCTCTTTTCTCTGGAGAGGAAAGCGGGCCCGACTTACCATGACTATTTTGATGAGCCCAACAGATAAAGGGGGACTTGGCTGCCCACATTTGTTACATTACAACTTAGCCTGTTCCATACGTCATATAACGGATTGGCTTTTTGCCACCTCCACAGTCTCACCATACACGTGCCTCCTAGAGTGGTATGGGGTAAAAACCTTGAACCCACTAATATTGCTTCCTACTCAAATGCTCCCTCCACATATAAAACCACATCTCCTGTTATGGACTTGTAGGAAAGCTTGGAGGACGCTCTGCACCATGGGCAAATTACAGAACCCTCTTGACCAGTTTCTTACTATTAGGGGGCATGATTTGTTTCCGCCAGGGAAGGCCGGGAGCATTTTCCGACGTTGGCACCAACAGCGGCTTACGTACTTTACGGACTTGACGGATCGGTCAACGGGAGCTTTGGTGTCGTTCCCGACCCTCCAACAAAGATATTCTCTACCGCAGTCAGACTATTATGCTTACCTTCAGGTCTCTCACTATATAAGCGCTGGACAGCGTAGAGCAGTGGTCACACAAACCAGTAATACATTAAGAGATCTCGTTCAGGGGGGGGGGGGGGGGAAAAGACATCAGTCTGTTTCCTATTTATACAAGGAGATTGGGGAGTATGCTGACTCCCTCCAAGTACGACTTTTATACTCCCGCTGGCAAGCATGGCCACTGTTTTCCTTGACGTATGTTGAGTTTGAAAAATGTTTTGTAGATTTAAAAATGATTTCTGAGAATGTCAGTTTACAAGAAACGCAGTACAGATTTCTGTGGATGTGTTATATCACCCCTATTCGGGCACACCAAATGAAGTTGGTACACACATCCCAATGCCCAAGATGCGGAGCAGGTGCTGGAACTTATTTCCACTGCTTTTGGGAATGCAGTTCGATTACAAATTTCTGGAAGCACTTATGTCGTATATGCTCTACCATCCTGAAAACATCTTTGCCACCAGACCCAAATTTGTGGTTGTTTGGGATGGCAGATTCGACTCACCCACGGTTATCTACCTCAGGAAATTTATTTATTATGCGAGCTGGTCTAGTGGGTAAGAAAATTATCTTACAAAATTGGATAACTACAGATCTTCCTAACCCTGAACATTGGTTCCGAAGGATGGTTTTATTGTGCTCCTTGGAGCATGCCATTCTCACCCAATATACACCACAGAGATCTGTACAAATAACTTCTATATGGTCCGCCTTTAAGGAGTATTTGGCTCCCAGGGTACGGTGAAGACTAGGTTGTCCGATGCGATTGCGGAGATGTTGCTGAGTACCCGCAGCATAACACAGCTGGCCCATGGACACCCGGAACCTTTCCAACAGCCTGCAAGGACATGGTGAAATGGCAGGCAGGCGCCGTCTGCCCACCGATTACAAAAAAAAAAAAAAAAAGGAAAAACAAACCAAACAATTTTTGCTTCCTACTGGACTTTCTGACCTCCACAGACTGTATATGGTTGGGGGGGGGGGGGGGGGAAACTGTGGGGTTTTTACTGTTTGGTTAAATCTATGGCTAAACCTATCTTTGTTGTAAGTTAAACCTCAATAAAGAAAGTTTCAAAAAAAAAAAAAAAAAAAAAAGTAAAAATCTAACAAAAACCCCCACCCTCCTGATGCCCCCAATACCTCCAAAATTAATTTACTACAATCCCCCACCCTCCTGACCTGCCAAAAGTCCTTGGTGGTCCAGCGGGGGTCCAGGGCTCGCAGACAAATCTTTAATAAAAAAGTAAAAATCTAACAAAACCCCCCCGCCCCCCAAGACCTCCAAAATTAATTTACTACAACCCCCCACCCTCCTGACCCCCGTCAACGCCATTTTGATTACTGGCACCCGACGGCCCTTTGCCCTTACTATGTCACAGGAGCTACCGCCGCCATTGGTCGACCCCAGTGACATAGTGAGGGCAAAGGGCCGTCGGCGCCATTTTGACTACTGGCAGCCTACAGCCCAAGTCCAGGAGATCACTCCCGGACTGCTCCTGGACCCCTGCTGGACCACCAGGGACTTTTGGCAGGTCTTGGGGGCGTCAGGAGGGTGGGGGGTTTTGTTAGATTTTTACTTTTTTATTAAAGGTTTGTCTGCGAGCCAGATGCAGCCATCAAAAGAGCCACATCTGGCTCGCGAGCCATTGGTTCCCGACCCCTGCCCTAGACGGTTCAAAGAAGGACTTCCTGTTGGACAGTTCTTCCATATACGAAGAATTTGCTCAGACCGTCAAGATTTCTTGCAACAGAGCAAGGTTTTGAGCGACAGATTTCACAAAAGAGGATATCCTCAACAAACCATCAAGCGTGCCTTTAAACGGGCCAAATACTCTGACCGCGAAGGTCTTTTACAATACAGAAACAAAAAACAAATTCCCAACCTGGTTTGTATATTGGAACATACAGACCTCACTCACCATATTAGACAGTCAATTCGCCACAATTGGCATGTCTTAAGCCCACACATGATCTTTGAAACACCACCCATGTTTGTGTACGGCCAAGGGACCAATATCAAACAACATGTGGTACGAGCAGCACAACCCATTGAACATCTTGATGATCCCCCTGGACAAACCACATGTGGGAACTGCAGTTTTTGTGCCCAAGCTATCACTGGGGTAGAAAGGCAGGACCCTAACAGCCATGTCAAAGTTATCCGCAAACATTCTGTAGATTGCAAGGCAGGAAATCCATTCCTAGGTGGGGTCAGCCACACTTCCTGTGGCTGGCCCTTTAAATTCTGTGAAGAGGCGCGCGCTGGCGCCTAAGGAAGAGCAGGAAGCTGGCTGTGCAGGACCGTGGACAGCAGCCTGCACAGCGTTGACGTCGCAGACGCAGGGCTGGCCTGGAAGGCAGGCCCCGAAGACGGCGGTGGCTCCAGCCACTGCAGGAGGCCCCAGGGGCGGCTCCAGCCACTAATCCAGGCTGGGGCTTGCGGCCTTCATGCCGCGAAGATGTAGCAGACATCAGTGGCGGCATAGGCCGCACAGAGGGCAGGCAACAATCCGCGGCTTCTGCCGCATGAAGGGGGGAAGAGATGGAGGACCTCTGGGCCGCAGCAGGAACGCAAGTCCGCGGCTTCGGCCACGCTAAAGGCCCAACTCCAGCGGCACCAGCCATGTTGGGCAGAGGAAAGCAGCATGGGGTGAGTGCCTGCTTGCGCGGGGACCCACGGGCAGGGTTCCATAACAGCTTCACTCATCTTCCTACCTACTGACATGTCACTATCAACAACACTGGGAACTCTCACATCCTGCTACCTCCTGACACATTCCCATCAACCACACTAGGGTATGTCACATCCTATTGCCTCCCGACATATCCCCAACTACATCATTGGGGCTTTACTCTTACTCATTCCTCCTGACATATAACCATCAACAACAGTGGGATTTGTGACATCCTGCTGCTTCATGACTCATCCCCAACAACACTGGGGTCGGTAAAATCCTGCTGTCTCATGCGACATCCCCCATAACCAGATTGGAAAATGTCATATCTTGTTGCCTCCTAACATGTCCTCATCAACCAAAATGAGGTCTCTCACTTCCTGATACCTCCTGACTTATCCCCATCAAAAACAGTGGGGTCTGACTTAGACTGCTATCTCCTGAAATACTCCCATCAACAAAACAGGGGTCTGTGACATCCTTCTGTCTCTTGACATGTTCTCATCAACAATACTGGGGTCTGTCACATCCTGCTGCCTCCTGATACATCCCCATCAACATCACTGGGACTTCACTGTACCTCCTACCTCTTTACATGTCCCCATCAATAATGCTGAACCCAGTCACATCCTGCTACCTTCTGAGATATCTCCAACAACACTGGGGTTGGCCTCAGCTTACTTCCTCCTATAATTGCCCCATCAACAACACTGGGGCTTCACTTCTCATCCTACCTCTTGACACGTTCCCATCAAACAACACTGGGGCTTCACTCCTCCTTCTACTTCTTGATATGTCACCATCAAGAACATATTTGCGAGATTGCTGACCAGTACCAGCCGCAGCGAACACATCTATCCCATCCTCAGGAACCTACACTGGTTACCAGTTAATTTCAGAATTCTATACAAATCAATCACCGTAATTCATAAAACTATCCATCATCATCTTCAACTCGACCTGGAAATCCCATTCAAACTCCACTCCTCTAACAGACCAACTAGAGATATTCTCAAAGGCACCCTGAAATTTCCCCCTACTAAAGCTTCACGCCTCTTGATGACCAAAGACAGAGCTTTTTCGATAGTTGGCCCATCTATCTGGAATAGCATCCCTTCAAGTCTCAGAGTGGAGCCTTGCCTGTTAACTTTTAGAAAAAGACTTAAAACCTGGCTCTTTCACCAAGCCTTCGCCGACCCACCAGACAATCACTAGTTGTCCTACACGCTTACCCGTTATGGTGATTATACTCACGAATGGACTCTGACTCTCCCAGGTTAAAGCACCATTAAGCTTTAACCCGTACGCCCTATGGTATCACTTCATATTTATTTCCTGCCTTATCTTCTTTCCAGCTTGTTGCAAGCTTCCAAGTTCTCTTCCCTGTTGATTGTAACTTTTGACTCATTCCTACCTACTGTTTATCTTTCGTTTACTTAAATAGTTACCCCAGTTTTATTCTTGTTAATTGTAAACCGATCCGATATGGTTATTTACTATGAAGGTCGGTATATAAAACTGTTAAATAATAAAAATATTTGTCTGGCAAATTCTGCAACTTCCTGATATGCCCCATTAACAATACCCAGGGTTCACTCCTCATCCTATATGATGACATGTCACCATCAACAACTTTTGGACATGTCATAACCTCCTGAAACATCCCCGACAACACCACTCAGGCTTCACTCCTTCCATCTGACATGTCCCCATCAACAACACTGGTACCTATCACATCCTGCTAACTATAGACACATCCCCAACAACAACACTGGGGTCTGACAAATCCAACCTTGTCTCTATCAATGACACTAGTATCTGTCACATTCTGCTGCCTCATGATATGTACTCAACAACAAGACTGGGACCTGTCACATCCTCCTGCCCCCTGACACATCCACATCAACTACACTGGGGCTTCATTTCACCTCTTACTTCCTGACAATGTCCCCTTCAACAACATTGAGCACTGTCGCACCCTGTTATGTCCTGACACATCTCCAACAACAACACAACGGTCAGATTTAGGTTACTTCCTTCTGTAATGTTCTCATCAACTACACTGAAATTTATCATATCTTGTTGCCACCTGACACATCTTATTAGCAACACTGGGGTTTTATTTCTCATCCTACATCCTGACATGTCACCATCAACAACATTTTGGCATGTCACATCCTGCAACTTCCTGACATGGCTCTGGTGGTATTGGTTCTGATACAGCACCCCTTTGGGCCTCATGATGGCAAGATTTTCCCATCCCCCAAATGTTAGTGCTCTAGGCGAGCATCTAGTTTTCCTAAATGAAGCACTAGCTGTGGGAGCAGAGAGGAAAAAAAACTGGATATTGTATGCATGTATTTTTGTATGAAACTCCTAGTTGAGCAAGTAAGTGGCAAAGAGGGGTGAAATAGATATTAAAAAGTGCTGCTGAAAGAGAAAAACCTTGTGGGACTCTAGAGGTAATAGGGTGCCATGAGGAGGTGGTTCCCTGAAAATGAACTTGTTGAAGATGGTTAGAAATACAGGAAGAAAACCATGCGTGAACAGTGTCAGTGATATCAGCATCAGAAAGACATGATAAAAGAACAGAGTGATCGAGGGTGTCAAAAGCTGCATAGATATCAAGGAGAAACAGAAGATAACAGGTGCCTGAATCAAAGCCATGGTGTATTGTATCTAGACCAGAGATGAGAAGAGTCTTGGTTTCTGGTGTGGACAAAACCCAAATTGGTGTTGATCTAGAATACAGTGATCATCAAGAAAACTTGAGAGTTGTTTGAGAACAGAGGATTCAATAATCTTAGCAAGCAAGTGGATGTGTGTGACACTGATTTGTCCAAGCCCAAAGTTATATATAAAAAGGACCACAAAATCATTCAAAGTGAGTTTTTCTTGTGCCAGGTTTTCTGATTGGCAAGATTTGCTGAACTATAAATCAGAAACAAACACTTCATGACCAGTATGTAAATTGAAACAGACTACTACAGCAGCAGCAATAGTGTCATCAATAAGAAAACATTGGCATGTGTTGGCACTATGTGATGTTTTTAAAGAGCAGCCATTAATATATTTTTCCTGGGAGCTAAACATTCAGAATCATAGAATACATTCATATTATATAGCATCTCATATTGTACATAATGTAGTGGGACATGTTATTTGTAAACCATGTGAATTTTGTGACTATACTGTGGTGGGTGTTTATTGGGTTGACCCAGTTTCTGGTTACTTGGTCAAGAGAAAAACTTTTAAAAAATTGTACATCGGCTCATTAGTGTATGTTCTGATTTGTCCATGCCCAAAGTTATATGTAGGAAGGACTATAAGAGCAATCAAAATGGGCAGTCATCACACATTTGATTAGATACATTAGCCTGTACTGGAACAAGTTTATCAATCACCTAGAGGAGGGGACAGGTTGGCATGATTACATTTCCAGGAGCAGTATTGGATCTAAACTTTAAACTCTCGCATGCCTTTTTGGCATGCATGAAGAGTTGGACTGGACATCTTTGTTTTGATCGGCTGTACTATGGGCAAGTCTGGAATGGAGATTATTCTCAGTGTATTGTGATTCGATGTTTCCAAGTTACACAAGTTGCTCTATAAAGCAGAAATTGCCATCTTTAGCATGAAGCCATGTTTTAAGTTGCTGCTCTAAAACTTTATCCACCGGAGAGAAATTTAATTAATACACCCCCTGAAGAAGACATAGGGGCAGATTTTCAAAGGTTACATGCGTAACATATGCGCATAACCCGAGAAAATCTGCCCCTGCACGCGCCGAGCCTATTTTGCATAGGCTCGGCGGCGCGCGCAAGCCCCGGGACGCACGTATGTCCCGGGGCTTCTAAAAAGGGGCGTTCCGTGGGCGGGGCCATGGGCGGGGTGCCATTCCGGGGGCAGGACCGAGCCCTCCGGGAACAGCCGCCGTGCCGGGGGATGGCGCACCGGCAGCTGGCCGGCGCGTGCGAGTTACGCCTGCCCGGAGGCAGGCGTAACTTCAATGATAACGGTAGGGGGGGAGTTTAGATAGGGCTGGGGGGCGGGTTAGTTAGGGGAAGGGAGGGGAAGGTGGGGAGCGCACGCATGTTATAAAATCAGGCGCAGATTTGTTCGTGCCGGGTTGGCGAACAAATCTACGCCCATGCACAGGTTTGAAGATCTGCCCCATAATTTTGAAACGGAGTCCTGTTGGGTGGATTGCACGTCATGGATATTTCAGCCATTGGTGTTTGATCTAAACATAAAGCAGACTTTATAAAGACCATGCCAGGATTGCTGAGTTGTGTGGCTGTTTTTTCAAGCTAAGTACTGTCATTATGTGCCTATATGGTCAGCGGAAAATTGATTGAAATAATGTTTTTATATGCATTTAAAAAAATATTTTAAAAAATTTTTCAACATTGTAAATTATCACTTTTCCCCATGTGAAATGTATTGGTTGGGTAGGTAGCATTGCTGATTAAATCTGTGGCATATGTACCTGGAATGGTCATGAGCCAACAATATATGAAAGTACCATCTTCCATCCTTAAAGGGGATGGAACAGCTCCCCTATGAGGAAAGGCTGAAGAGGTTAGGGCTGTTCAGCTTGGAGAAGAGACGGCTGAGGGGGGATATGATAGAGGTCTTTAAGATCATTTATTTATTTAAAAACTTTTCTATACCGTCGCTAAGTTATATACCATCGCAACGGTTTACAAATAGGCATATAGACTAAGGTTAGTAAATCTAGGATATCGTACATTCTAACAGGTGCCAATAAAGTTTGGTTACAATTTCATAAATAAAATCATTATTTGAGTAATGTTGGTTAAGTCCAGGTATATTATTGAGTTACTATCTCTTTGAGATATTACTTCTTAAATGTAGGATTGAGTAAATTCATTCTCATCTGCATTACTCTGTACTTTCATTCTCTACCCTCCACACTCTTTAGTGAAGGCTTTTTTAAAGAGCCATGTTTTTAAATTTTTCTTAAAAGTTTTGAGATTATTCTGTAATCTGAGTTCAGGGGGCATCGTGTTCCATAGTATGGGCCCAGCCAATGATAAAGCCCTTTCTCTCACTTAGGTTAATTTTGCTGACTTTACTAAAGGGATTGTTAGTAGTGCTTTGTTTGCTGAGCGGAGGTTTCTTTGTGGAACGTGTACTCGTAAGGCTGTGTTTAGCCAGTCTGCTTCTTTATCATATATTAGTTTGTGTATGGTACATAAGGCCTTGTATTTTATCCTGTATTCGATGGGTAACCAATGTAAGTCTGCTAGAGTTTCGGTTATATGGTCCCTCCTCTTTTTTCCCGTCAGTATTCTGGCTGCAGTATTTTGAAGTATCTGGAGTGGTCTTATCCGATGTGCTTGGTAGTCCTAGTAAGAGTGCATTGCAGTAGTCAGTGCTGGAAAAGATAAGTGTTTGCAATACTGTTCTGAAGTGGGCGGGTGTGAGTAATGGTTTCAGTCTTCTGAGGACCATAAGTTTTGCGTAGCCTTCTCTTACTTTTATAGATATGTGTTGCTTCAGGTTGGTTTCTGGGTCCATTATTACTCCCAGATTCCTTACTTTTTCGGCTAGCTCAATTTTTTGGTTATTTCTTAGGGTTATTGGTGTTTGAATGATTTCAGTATGTTTTCTCTCTAGGTGAAGGAATTCAGTTTTGTCAATGTTGATGACCAGTTCCATTTAGTTTAGTAGTAGTTTAATTATGTCTAGGTACATGTTGGCTAGACTTAATGTTTTTTCAATTGTGTCATCTATTGGTAGAATTAATTGAATGTCGTCTGCGTAAATGTAATGTATTATCCCTAGGCCTGCCAGCAGATGACATAAGAGTAGCATATATATGTTAAAGAGGGTAGCAGACAGCATGAGAGGTCTTGAATGAGTAGATGTGACTCGGTTATTTATACTTTTGAATAACAGAAGGACTAGGGGGCATTCCATGAAGTTAGCAAGTGGCACATTTAAGACTAATCAGAGAAAATTCTTTTTCACTCAATGCACAATAAAGCTCTGGAATTTGTTGCCAGTGCCTCTTTTTGGACAGGAGCGGCGGCTGTCAGCGGGTTTGACAGCCAACGCTCAATTTTGCCGGCGTTGGTTCTCAAACCCACTGACAGCCATGGGTTTGGAAACCGGACGCCGGCAAAATTGAGCATCCGGTTTTCAACCCACGAGCTGTGGGCTGATTTCAATTTTTTAAAACTTTTTTTAACTTTCGGGACGTCTGACTTAATATCGCCATGATATTAAGTTGGAGAGTGCACAGAAAAGCAGTTTTTACTGCTTTTCTGTACACTTTCCCGGTGCCCGGAGAAATTAGCGCCTACCTTTGGATAGGCGCTAATTTCTGAAAGTAAAATGTGCGGCTTGGCTGCACATTTTGCTTTCTGAATCGCCCAGGAATACCTAATAGGGCCATCAACATGCATTTGCATGTTGCGGGCGCTATTAGGTTTGGGGGGGTTGGACGCATGTTTTCGACGTGCTATTACCCTTTACTGAATAAGGGGTAAAGCTAGCGCATCAAAAACGCGCGTCTAATTGCGGGTTAACAGTGCGTTCCGCCGGAGCGCATTGTACTGTATCGGCCTGCTAGTGATTCAGTAACATACAAGATTTCTGAGTTAGCTGATCATGAGCTTATTATAGTCATTAAGAGTAGGCAGGAAGAAGGTTATATATATTCTAAAATCCAGACACTCAGGACTGCTGCTGTCCTATTTTGATCATGGCACGCCCAAGGCTTTGGCAAACATTTTACTCTTTGGTAAGCAATCACTTTGAATTTCATTTTTGTATCATATGATTTGATCTGACTTAATCAATTACATTTATCAATTGAATTTAATTTTATGCTTTTCTAATGTAAAATAAAAATGATATTCTTCTTTTGAGAATATGTCTCTGACCGAGTAAAGTTGAGTGGTTCTGATCTCATAAAAATAATTAACTGAGCTCAATAAATACATTAACTCTTAGGAGTTATTTTATGTGACATGGGTTTCTAATGTCAGGAGAGTAACCTTTAAAGGCACCCTACTAATAATGTTGCTCCACTTAGAAATATCTATCAGAACAAGGAATGAGACAGGTGTAAGATACTGGTGGGGAATATTTTGAATTTTTGTATATTTATTATTTTTTAAACTTTTCATTTTACTGTTTATGGTAAGCAAACTTGCTTTTCTGTTACTTTGTTATTGCAGCAAAAATGCACATGAGAATGGATGGCATTATGATTCTGCTATGTGAGTTTACATACGGGCCGATACAGTAAAGTCCGCGGGAGAGCGGGCGTTTGCCTGCTCTCCCGGCGCGCGCACAGGCCATTCTCCTGTGCGCGCGATTCTCTATTCAAATGAGGCCTGGCGATAAAAACAGGCAAAAGGAGGCGCTAGGGACACTAGCATGTCCCTAGCGTCTCCTTTTGGACCGGAGCGGCGGCTGTCAGTGGGTTTGACAGCCGACAGTCTATTTTGCCGGCATTGGTTCTCGAGCCCGCTGACAGCCACGGGCTCGGAAACCGGACGCCGGCAAAACTGAGCGTCTGGTTTTCGACCCAACAGCCGCGGGCTGACTTCAAATTTATTTATTTTTTTTTACTTTTGGAAACTTTCGGGACCTCCGACTTAATATCGCCATGATATTAAGTCGGAGGTCCCGACTTAATATCAAGTGCACAGAAAAGCAGTTTTTACTGCTTTTCTGTGCACTTTCCCGGTGCCCGAAGAAATTAGCGCCTACCTTTGGGTAGGCGCTAATTTCTGAAAGCAAAATGTGCGGCTTTGCTGCACATTTTGTTTTCTGAATTGCGCGGGAATATCTAATGGGGCCATCAACATGCATTTGCATGTTGCGGGCGCTATTAGGTTCGGGGGGTTGGACGCGCGTTTTTGCCCCTTACTGAATAAGGGGTAACGCTAGCGCGTCAAAAACACGCATCCAATGGCAGGTTAACAGTGCGCTCCGTCTGTATCGGCCCAATAGAGGGTAATTTTCAACAGTGTGTATACGTATAAGTATGTGTACACAAAGTTATGCCTACATTGTATAAACTATGTGGCAGAAACCACATAGCTTATTAAATACTATGTATTTCAGTCCCGAAAGTTTATGCATATGTTTCAGTATGCATACATTTTTTAATGCAGGCAGCTGCATACTTTCTACACCTATTTTTTAAAAAAGTATACACATATCTTATATATTAAATAATTTAAACGTTTGCATATTTACCACAATTTATGCACAGAGGCAGATATTTTATAAAGTATGCATCTACTCCACTTATGAAAATCATAGTGCACATACTTTTAATTACCAATTCACTAACACTTCCACCAGGTCATCTCCACCCGCCTTCATTTCACCCAGACCACCTACCCAAAAACTGCAGATAAAAGTCAAATGCAATTTCATTTCCATGACCCAGTAAGTGTAAAAGCAATTGTATAAATTTGGTAATGTATGCATGTATACTACTTACAAAATACTAACTTGAGCATGAACTATTGAACCCTAACCTAGAATGTCTCTAAACAGCCCCTTTAAGAAATTTATATTTATGAGTGACACTGCTAGTATGTGCATACTTCAGGTGATTAAAAATAGTACTTGTATTTATACATGTTACTTATACGTGTAACCTCAAATTTTACATTCTAAACCCTTTTGAAAGTTATCCCTTTAAAAAGTTTTGATAGCATACACTGTAGAGAATCAAGAAATTGTTATACAAATTATACTGAACCTCCATCTCACTGGCTTTTAATCATCATGATGTGACCTCAATCACTTGAAGCCCAATCCACTAATACCTACTGTATCTGAATGTGGCTCACCTTGAGCTACCAGTGAAAACGTGTGAGCTAAATACAAATAAATAAATAATCTAACTGCCATTTAAGATGTACCTGATAGAAAGTGATGTTTCTTAGTTCTCATTGTTCTACTTTCTTCCAGAATTGGGTATGTTCTACCTTTAAGAGTTCATACTGGACAGGTCTGAATGATCTAGAGGTGGAATCTGTTTTCAAGTGGAGCAAAGGAGATGCCATTAGCTCCAGCCTTGTAAAGTGAGTATAACCAGTTGATTACATAAAATACTATTACAACTTCGTTTCTCCCGAAATAAAGCACTGTATTTTGGGATTATACTGATAGGTCACAGACTGTAGGAAGTGCCACATAGAGCAATGTTTTGAGCATAGCATATATTAGAATGCATCTCATAGTACTGGGAGGCATCCTCAACAAAGTGCCTCATTTCTTTTGTACTACTGCCCCAATTAGATCTAGGCCAAATTTTTTTTTTAAAACACTTCAGCCCCTTATGAATCTAGCTGAAAATTGAAAAAAAGAGGGAAAAATTGAGACAAAAATTTAAAAAAATATTACTTTTTCTTTTTAAACTTTGGATCTTTCTCCCAAAATTGAAAAAAATGAAAAAAACAGAACAAATAAAATAAAACAAAACAGAGAATCATTAACTTCTGCCTCCAACAGCTTTTCAACTAAGCTAACAACAGTGGACTTTCTCCTCATTAATTAGATTATTAAACTGGAATTCCTACACATTGAAACCAATAATATCTTATTCATGAAAGCTCTTACTCTAGTTCTTGAGAGCCACAAACAGGTCAGAATTTCAAGATATCCACAATGTATATGGAATGCACGTGCTGCCTCCACTGTATGCAAATCTATCTCATACGTATTCATTGTGGATATCCTGAAAACTTGCTCCTGAGAACAGGAGTTGGCCACTAGTGCAGGGAAGATGAAAAATGTTTGTTTTGTTTTTCATTTTATATTCAGGGGTTTGATTTTCCATGAATTTCATTTTATCAAATATTTATTTTGTTTATTTCATTAGGCCACGGCATTAGGCCTGGGTCTCGGCTTTGGCTGAGACCCCGGCATTGCGCTCGGGACTAAGCCTCGGTTTGTGCATTGAGCCTTGGCCTATGCCTAGGCGAGGCCCCAGTCTTGGACCCAGGCATAGGCCCAGGCCCTGCATCGTGCTCAGGCCTAGGCTGAGGCCCTTGGTTTGAGTCTCAGTCTATTCCATAGGCGAAGCCCTGGCTTTGGGCTTGGGCCTAGGTCAGTTGGTTTAATTTTGTTTTCAAAACCAAACATGAAAACAATGAAATTTCATCAGATTTTCAGTAATTTTACTTTGATAACAAAATGAAACAAAATAGGAAATTTTGTCTAATTTCTTTTTTCATTTTTCCTGAATGCCCATCCCAATTGGGGACTCCTCGCAGGCTGCTCCACATGCACGGTTTATAACAGTGTGATGATGTCGTGCATATGTGTTGTCACTAGGCCGCTCGATGATGTCATGTTTGAAGGACTGCCTTCCCCTATGCAAGTGTCTGGCGCACTTTCTCTCATTGCTTGCAATTTCAGAGGGAAAAGTGGCCATGTTTCAGAACTCGGCAGTCTTTTACCCTTACACAGTTTTTTTGTACCATTTTATTTAAGCATTTCAAGCATACATATCAAATCAAGAAATAAGAACATAAGAAGTTGCCATATTGGCTCACACCAAGAGTCCATCAACCCGAGCATCTTGTTTCCAACAGTGGCCAATCCAGGAAACAAGTCCCTGTCAAGAACCCAAAACATTAAGTAGATCCCTTGCTACTGATGCTAGTAATAGCAGTGGCTATTCCCTTAGCAGTTTATGGACTTCTCCTCCAAGAACTTATCCAAACCTTTTTTGAACTCAGCTACACCAACTGCCCTAACCATATCCTCTGGCAACAAATTCCAGAGCTTAATTATATGTTGAGTGAAAAAGAATTATCTCTGATTAGTTTTAGATGTCTATTTGCTAACTTCATGGACTGCTCCCTAGTCCTTCTATTATCTGAAAGAGTAAATAAACAATTCATATTTACTCATTCTCGGCCTCTCATGATTTTATAGACCTCTATCATATTCCCCTTAGCTATCTTTTCTCCAAGCTGAACAGCCATAACCTCATTAGCCTTTCCCCTTAGAGGAGCCATTCCATCCCGTTTACCATTTTGGTTGCCCTTCTCTGTACCTTCTCCAGTGCAACTATATGTTTTTTGAGATGTTGTGACCAGAATTGTACACAGTACTCAAGGTGCAGTATCACCATGGAGCGAAACAGGCATTAAGACATTTTCTGTTTTATTCACCATCCCCTTCCTAATAATTCTTAACATTCTGTTTGCTTTTTTGACTGTTGCAGCACACTGAGCTGATGACTTCAATGTATTATCCACTATGACGCCTAGATCTTTTTCCTGGGTGGTAGTTCCTAATATGGAACCTCATATCATATAACTACAGCATGAGTTATTTTTCCCTATATGCATCACCTTGCACTTGTCCACATTAAATTTCATCTGCCATTTGGATGCCCAATCTTCCAGTCTCACAAGTTCCTCCTTCAATTTACCATAATCTGTTTATGATTTAATTACTCTGAATAATATTATATGATCTGCAAATTTGATCACTTCACTTGTTGTATCTCTTTCCAGATCATTTATAAAAATATTGAAAAGCACCGGTCCAAGTACAGGTCCCTGAAGAACTCCACTGTTTACCTTTTTCCACTGAAAAAAAATGACCATTTAATCCTAGTCTCTGTTTCCTGTCTTTTAACCAGTTTGTAATCCATGAAAGGACATCACCTCCTATCCCATGACTTTTTAGTTTTCTTAGAAGACTCTCACGAGGGACTTTGTCAAACACCTTCTGAAAATCTAAATACACCACATCTACCTATTCACCACATTTATTAACCCCTTCAAAAAAATGAAGCAGATTTGTGAGGCAAGACTTCCCTTGGGTAAATCCATGTACACTGTGTTCCATTAAACTATGTCTTTCTGAATGCTCTCTGATTTTGATCTTTAGAATAGTTTCCACTATTTTTCTTGGTAGTGAAGTAAGGCTCACCAGTCTATAGTTTCCCAGATCACTCCTGGAGCCCTTTTTAAATATTGGGGCTACACTGGCCACCCTCCAGTCATCAGGTAAAAAGGATGATTTTAATGATAGGTTACAAATTTTAACTAATAGATCTGAAATTTGCTACTCTTCAGTTTGTCAATCTGGCCTACTACATTTTCCAGGTTCACAATGATTTGGTTCAGTTCATCTGACTCATCACCCTTGAAAATCATCTTTGGAACTAGTCTCTTCCCAACATTCTCATTGGTAAACACAGAAGCAAAGAATTCATTGTCTTTCCATGAAAGTACATTATTAGCTAAGTAATGCTGGAAGCAGCCGGGATTGCATAGCAGAGTGATCCAGCAGAAGGGGCAGTAGATGTTCAAGGTAATAGGTGGGTGGGAGGGAGCCTGATTGAGTGCTTGATGTATGGCTGTTTGGGGGTGGCAGAAGGGGTAACATTGTTATTTTTTAGAAGAGAGGGAGGTGGGATGGAGGCCCAGGCTGGCAGCACTCTTGTTTAACTTTAGCTTGTCTTTTACATTGGGGCATATTTTTGGGGGGAGAGGGGAGTAGAGATGTGATGGTGGAGGGTTGGGCATCAGGACGGGAGGCCTGCAACTCAGAGCTTTTTTTGTAAGTCATACTACTTACCCTGATATCTCTGAAGATATCAGGGTAAGTAGCGAGTTATTTGGCCACATGAGGTCGGATAACTTTAGGCCTAACCAACCATACTCAATCAATGGCCGTTTAGCGTTATATGTAGCCACATAACTTTAAACAAATATATTCAGTAGAACATTTATCCCGCTGAATATACTGGACAAGTTATCCAGCTAACTTTAGCTGGACAACTTATCTAGCTAACTTTAGCTAGACAACTTATCTACTAAACAGCCTACTGAAAATTGGCCTCTGTATGTCTATGTATTTTTGTGCTGGATTATTGCAGAAGACCTCTAGAAAAATCCTAAGGATTTTTTAAAGAAGAATCTGGTAGTGTAGCATGTTACGTGATAATTATTCTGCTTTCATTAAAGATAGGAAGTTCTGAATCAAGGAATGGAGAATTTGGAAAATTATATTAGAAGATCTAATTTATGAATACTAAATGTTCCTAGGTCTGAATATGTTATCTCAGACATGTTGAGGACATTTTATACTAATTTCCTGAAGATTTCCCTGGAGACTATTCCCCAATTATAAAGGCTATATATTTTTCTAACAATGTAGTTGGTGGTCAAATTATGAGTACTCTTGTGCGGTATTCTTGGCAGGAATTTCAGTCTAACTGAATTGTTGCATACTTCTCAAGCTGAGATAGACTCTAGGGCTATATTATTAGTGATATGCTCTTGAACCAAATAGGAACTGGACTATACAAATATTTTTCAAATTTAAGAATGAGGAAGTGGATTAGAGCACTTTTAGTACTACTTAGCTGGGTAAGTATAACTTGTCTAGCTAAGTGGCAGCCACTTAGCCGGATAAATCACTTATCTGGATAAACTGATAGCAGGAAAATCAGTGGGTGGGAAGTGGGCAGATCAGGGTGATGCTACTTATCTGGATAACTTAACTGGATAAGTAGTGATATTCGTCTTATCCAGTTAAGTTAATTGGATAAGTTAAACCTGGCATAAAGCAATTCTAACTTAGCTGAATATAACTTATCCAGCTAAGTAATGACTTATGCCACTGAATATCCCATGTAACTTAGCCAGATATATTATTTCCAGCTAAGTTATATATCCAGCTAGCTTTCAATATTGGGCTCCATGTTTTTCTTGGACATAGGCTTGCTCTTTTTCCTTATATGTGCAGGGCTACTCAACAGAGGCGTAAAGATTTTTCATTTAAGAAACAAAGGGTACTGGAGATGGGTGCCTAATCTCTTCTGCAAATTGCATACAAATGTTTGATTAGATTGGATAATATCAGATATGTATTTTTTGACTCAAAGCAATCAGATGTTTTTTTGCAGAATAGAGTTATGTCAGAAGTTTCTGTACTTTCAGGATCTGTTAATTAATGTGCAGCTTAAATCATCTCATACTGCGAAATAATGTTTTCACCTGTTTTGAATTCTGTTTTTCTTACATGCTTTTCACTTGTTTCACCCCCCTTTTTTGGTCTAAAGATAGATGGATGTTTATTTTTCCTATTATTTTATGAAATATTATTCTTTCTTATTTTATCCCTATTTCTGTAATCAAGAGTTCTTGATATTTTAATTTCTAAATAAAGGAAAATATAAGTTGAAGAAAAAGAAAAAAAATAAATTAAATGTAGCCCAAGCCCTGATTCCAGTTAGCCAGTGTGACAGAGGTTACAAACACAAAGCTGCTTACCTATAACAATGGTTCTCTGATGACAGAGGAATCACAGTTCACAATCTCTCCCTCTTCCCTTTCTGGAGTTGAGTGTTCTTAGCTCTGCATGTTGCAGGGACACAGGAATGAGGAAACACCACACATACCCAGAAAAATTTCTAAGAATTTCTTAGAAAGCTCTGGAAAAAGATTGAATTGGCACGAAGCAACAATGATATCCCTGATATATATGCTTGGAGCTTCCCCTGTCTTCAGAGAACACCTTCTACAGGTAAGCAACTTTGCTTTCTTCAGTATCTTAATTTGTGTTGTGTCATAGTTGCAATACTGCTTTGCTGACAGTAATATTTAACTAATGTTTTCTTTTCTCTGCCAGCTTTCTGCATGATGACATTGCAAATGGGGGAAGAAAGGACTGCGTTCAGATTCATTCACTGAATGGCACTCTAACCGATGCCCACTGTGGAGATAGAAAACTGTTCATATGCAAAAGCAGTGAGGGTATGTCTTGTGCAGAACCGAATTTTTCAGTAAATCACATTATCATATTTTAAAGGTCAGTTTTCAAAAGCCTGCTAGATACATTTATCTAGTTATTGATAGCCAGATATTCAACAGCACCTAAGTATATGTGTGACAGAAAATCTGACTAAATTTAGATGGTCAAAATTTGACTAGCTAATCTTAGAGGGGCTGGGCTCCCCAGCTAAACTTAGCCAGTTTGAGCTGGAAATCAGTGCTAACCAGGTAAGTTGCCATGTAAAAAAAAAACCAACCACCTGAAATGTGCCCCCTTCTTCCCCCAGGCAATGATAAAAAATAATTGTAAATGCGCTTCTTCCCTGCCTCTATGCTCTGATCCATTTGCAGGCACTTGGGTAAGTCTGGCCAGGGAAACCACTGTCTTAAAGTTACAAGTTATGCTCCACTAAATGTCTGTGTAAATTTACCTGAATTTACCACTCAGTTGCCAATTAAATATGGACCTCTCTATAGCCAGCAAAACTGGGAGGAGAGAGAGAGAGAGACTCTTTTTAAGGTGTGCATATAAGTCAACTATTTATACCACTGTAAGAGGGGCAACTCAGGGTGAGGTTTTTCTGATGGTCTAGGGTTTTGTGGGGCAGTTTTACATGCACAGTCAGAGGTATGAACAGCACAGTAGACATCAGTGAAGATTTTATGTGATTTGGAGTGATGAAAGGTACACAAAGATGAGATTTGTATAATGTACTCTCGACCTACCTTGATGCACTCACCTAGCTGCTATCAGGTGATGCCAGATGCAAGTTTTCGCAAGTAATAGCTGCACGGATGTCTCAAGGATGTGCAGGACAAAAGGAAGATGTCATGCAGTAAAATTTGAATGCCTAGGTGCCATAGAATGACCTGATATAGAAAGAGAATGACACAGAAATGATATCCTGCAAGTACTTGTGTGTAATCCTTGGTATTATCCAGCCTGGATGCCTGATAGTGATTGGTCATTAGCTGGGCAAACAAAACAAACTATCGAAGAATAGTTCTATTAACTGTATGAGACCTTTTGTTGTCGAGTGGCAGGTCGTGGATTCAAGTTAAGATGCCTGTCTGCCAATGCTAAATTCTTGAAAATAAAAATGGAAGCCTGAATATATGGCACTGTGTAGCCACCGATCTTACTGGCTTATGCTATCGCCCTGTTACTTCCTTCGAAAGATTTGGGAAGTAACATGCACAGTGCAGCAGAGGACATCCATGACAGCATGGAGTAACTAGCACAGAGAGGCAGCAGGGCTGGTGCAAGGGGATTAGGCATCAAAGGCACCTTCTGCCTTGCGCCTGCACACCCCCCCCCCCCCCCCTCCAATGCGCCTTCTCCACCTGGTCATGCTACCCCGGTTGCGCCACCACCCCCATTAGGGGGCACGAGCCATCTTGGGGTCATGAGCGGTGGCACCACAGCGACAAAGAAGAGGGCCACCCTCCGGTCGCTCTGCCTCCCCCATTTGGGGGCACGAGTTATGTGGTGCCATGATGGTGGTGCTGCAGCCGAATCTTCACTCCTCTTTGGTGCCGCCACTCGCAGCCCCACATGGCTCGTGCTCTCTGATGGTCGGCACCCTAGGCACAGACTTAGTTCACCTAGTGCTTCTGCCAGCCCTGAGTAGCATCCATTTCCCTCGAGAGTAAGCATGGTGATAATCTGTATAGGTTGGCAGCCATCACCCCTAATGGAAGGCCTGCAGATAACCTGTATGGATAAGCAACTGTTACCCTTAACAGGAGGCATGGGGGGCAAACTGCATATAGCATCAGTTACCTTTAATAGAAGGCATGAGAGTGACATGCACTGAGCAGCAGTCACTCCCTTACATAGAGTGTTTCTAAGGTTCATCGGGTATGACACTACACGGCCAACTATGTAGCTGAAGGAACATTGTGTTTTACCTGGCACTCACCTCACCTCTCAACCAGCAATTCGCAACTATACTTATGCTCACATCAAGTGCTGCTGGGCTTTTATAAGAACATAAGATATGCCATACTGGGTCAGGCCAAGGGTCCATCAAGCTCAGCATCCTGTTTCCAACAGTGGCCAATCTGAGTTACAAGTACCTGCCAAGCCATCATGAGCAAAATATAAAAGTATGTGACTGCCTTATTTTATTCTCAAAATTAAGGATTATAAAATATGCCTGAAGCCTGCGCAGTGGTCACATAATGGTGAGAAAGTCCCTGTGTTTTCACCCAGGAATGAACTGAAACCGCGGCACTAGTTCCTTTGGTAAATAGCTCCTACTCCAGTGCGCCCATCTCCTGGGAAGCCACCCGCATCATATTGCCACTGCAGGCTGCCGCCAGCCAGAAGCACGAGCCTCAAAGCTCTACAATGGGGCAAACTCAAGCTCTCTGCAACATGGAGACCCCCAAACCACAACAACACCCATCCCCCCATTCCTTCCCATTAATCCGGTGAGGGTGGGGCCTTTACCTGCTGGCAAATCCAGGGTTCTCACCTCTGGCCCACTCTTAGCCGAAGGGAAACAAGTTCAGGTGTTTCCAGTGCAATCTGCCAGGATGGTGGAACACTGCAGCAGACAGACCCAGAAAGGAGGAGGCAGAAAAGAACCACATGCACAAGCGGCGGGGAGGGAGAGAGTCGGGGCACTCCCTCACACTGAGAGGAGTGAAGGACCCCATATTGCAAAGCCCACCAAGACCCGCACTCCGCTCTCCATTAACAGGGTGCACCAACCCCAAATCACAGATCTCAAAACGCCTACCTTCCTCTGATGCACCGGCAAAGCCTCTCTCCTCCTGCATGTGTCTCGCCTCCGGGGCCGGATCGCCACCGCAACACTGCCAGCGAAGCTCCAACGAAGGCCAACATAGAGAACCCCCACCAGGCACTCACTCCGCTGCCGCCAAAACAAAACCTCTTCAACTCATGAGCTGCTTGGTGCCCAGCCTCCGCCACCGACATGGATGTGTGTGCAGTTCTCTCTCTGCAATACAGCTGCCACTATCTGAGGGCACAACACAAGCAAAATAGCTGTCTGTACTGAAATCACCCCTTGGGGATGGTGGTGGGGAAGGGGAGTTTTCTGATCATCTCCCCCTTGGTGACAGCAGAGACCTGAAGGCATATCATGGGCTGACCTGTGCATCCACCACACACCTACAGCCCAGGATCACTGGCAAAGGGGGGCAAACCTCTCTGCCTCCACACACTCCCAGAGTGGAAAGGAGAAGAGCCCCACTGCTTCCCGGAAGCCCATGAGGTCTGGGAGAAGTGGGGGATTGAGGCCGCTCATGCTGCCCACCAACTGGTTGTGCAAGAGATCATTGGCAAGGCTCCTAAGCATTTTAAAAAAAATATTAAACAAGCGAATGAGGAAGCAAGATGGTTGACGTTTGAGAAGCACGCAAAGAGCTCTCTCAGACTACTTTGTTTTCTTGGTTGCTTTCTACCTTATGCCTCATTCTAAGTGGAAAGCCAAGTTGAGGGAGAACATCACTAGTTCTCCCTCTCTGGATCTGCATCAACCCCGGATCGAGAGGTTCTTTCTTGCATCGCCAGCATTAACCCCAGTAGCAATGGCCATTGCGGGGGTTAGTGGTGAGCGGAAGTCACCCCCGCTGGCTGAAGAAATCTCCCTTAGCCCGGCAGTGCCGGCTACACCTTCTCCCCCATGCCACGAAGAGCTTTCGCTGTCGGACATTCTGTTGGCTTCCACGGAGGTGAGTCGAGGAGGCTTGTTTTTGTTGTGGGTGGCTACAGTGGAGACAGGAGTTCTTAATTGTTCCCCTGTAAATGCTACCGCTAACCTCGTTGAAGTGAACACTTCTGATAAAGGGGCCTCTGGAGCTTTGGCTCCCTCGTCTCCGGCCCTGACATTGGGTATCCTGGATGGGTATGATGATTTGCACATCATCGGCGTAAAGGAAGAATTTGAGGCCGAGGTCGGATAGGTGTTGGCAGAGGGGGGTCAGGTATTTGTTAAAGAGGGTGGAGGAGAGGGAAGAGTCCTGGGGGACTCCCTGGGAGAGAGCATGATGGGTGGATTCTGAGTTGCCTATTTTAACTGAGAATTTTCTGTTGGTGAGATATGATGTGAACCAGTGGAATGCTGTGCCTGAGAGGCCTATGTGGGCTAGGCGGGTAAGGAGGTGCTTATGGCTTATAGTATCAAAGGCAGCAGAGATGTCCAAGAGGGGCTAGTATGTAGCAGGTTCCTTGGTCCATGCCTATGAGAAGGAAGTTGGTGAGGGAGAGGAGGAGGGTTTCAGTATTAAGAACATAAGAACATAAGAAAATGCCATACTGGGTCAGACCAAGGGTCCATCAAGCCCAGCATCCTGTTTCCAACAGTGGCCAATCCAGGCCATAAGAACCTGGCAAGTACCCAAAAACTAAGTCTATTCCATGTAACCATTGCTAATGGCAGTGGCTATTCTCTAAGTGAACTTAATAGCAGGTAATGGACTTCTCCTCCAAGAACTTATCCAATCCTTTTTTAAACACAGCTATACTAACTGCACGAACCACATTCTCTGGCAACAAATTCCAGAGTTTAATTGTGCGTTGAGTAAAAAAGAACTTTCTCCGATTAGTTTTAAATGTGCCCCATGCTAACTTCATGGAGTGTCCCCTAGTCCTTCTACTATCCGAAAGAGTAAATAACCGATTCACATCTACCCGTTCTAGACCTCTCATGATTTTAAACACCTCTATCATATCCCCCCTCAGTCGTCTCTTCTCCAAGCTGAAAAGTCCTAACCTCTTTAGTCTTTCCTCATAGGGGAGTTGTTCCATTCCCCTTATCATTTTGGTAGCCCTTCTCTGTACCTTCTCCATCGCAATTATATCTTTTTTGAGATGCGGCGACCAGAATTGTACACAGTATTCAAGGTGCGGTCTCACCATGGAGCGATACAGAGGCATTATGACATTTTCCGTTTTATTCATCATTCCTTTTCTAATAATTCCCAACATTCTGTTTGCTTTTTTGACTGCCGCAGCACACTGAACTGACGATTTCAATGTGTTATCCACTATGACACCTAGATCTCTTTCTTGGGTTGTAGCACCTAATATGGAACCCAACATCGTGTAATTATTAGGGATGTGAATCGTGTCCTCGATCGTCTTAACGATCGATTTCGGCTGGGAGGGGGAGGGAATCGTATTGTTGCCGTTTGGGGGGGTAAAATATCGTGAAAAATCGTGAAAAATCGTTAAAAAATCGAAAAAGCGAAAAATCGAAAAACCGGCACATTAAAACCCCCTAAAACCCACCCCCAACCCTTTAAATTAAATCCCCCACCCCCAAATAACTTAAATAACCTGCGGGTCCAGCGGCGGTCCGGAACGGCAGCAGTCCGGAACGGGCTCCTGCTCCTGCATCTTGTCGTCTTCGGCCGGCGCCATTTTCCAAAATGGCGCCGAAAAATGGCGGCGGCCATAGACGAAAAAGATTGGACGGCAGGAGGTCCTTCCGGACCCCCGCTGGACTTTTGGCAAGTCTCGTGGGGGTCAGGAGGCCCCCCACAAGCTGGCCAAAAGTTCCTGGAGGTCCAGCGGGGGTCAGGGAGCGATTTCCCGCCGCGAATCGTTTTCGTACGGAAAATGGCGCCGGCCATACGCGTATGGCCGGCGCCATTTTCCGTACGGAAAATGGCGCCGGCAGGAGATCGACTGCAGGAGGTCGTTCAGCGAGGGTTCCGGCGCCTCGCTGAACGACCTCCTGCAGTCGATCTCCTGCCGGCGCCATTTTCCGTACGGAAAATGGCGCCGGCCATACGCGTATGGCCGCGCCATTTTCCGTACAAAAACGATTCGCGGCGGGAAACCGCTCCCTGACCCCCGCTGGACCTCCAGGAACTTTTGGCCAGCTTGTGGGGGGCCTCCTGACCCCCACGAGACTTGCCAAAAGTCCAGCGGGGGTCCGGAAGGACCTCCTGCCGTCCAATCTTTTTCGTCTATGGCCGCCGCCATTTTTCGGCGCCATTTTGGAAAATGGCGCCGGCCGAAGACGACAAGATGCAGGAGCAGGAGCCCGTTCCGGACCGCTGCCGTTCCGGACCGCCGCTGGACCCGCAGGTTATTTAAGTTATTTGGGGGGGGGTTCGGGAGGGTGGGGGATTTAATTTAAAGGGTCGGGGGTGGGTTTTAGGGGGTTTTAGTGTGCCGGCTCACGATTCTAACGATTTATAACGATAAATCGTTAGAATCTGTATTGTATTGTGTTCCATAACGGTTTAAAGACGATATTAAAATTATCGGACGATAATTTTAATCGTCCTAAAACGATTCACATCCCTAGTAATTATAGCATGGGTTATTTTCCCTATATGCATCACCTTGCACTTATCCACATTAAATTTCATCTGCCATTTGGATGCCCAATTTTCCAGTCTCACAAGGTCTTCCTGCAATTTATCACAATCTGCTTGTGATTTAACTACTCTGCACAATTTTGTGTCATCTGCAAATTTGATTATCTCACTCGTCGTATTTCTTTCCAGATCATTTATAAATATATTGAACAGTAAGGGTCCCAATACAGATCCCTGAGGCACTCCACTGTCCACTCCCTTCCACTGAGAAAATTGCCCATTTAATCCTACTCTCTGTTTCCTGTCTTTTAGCCAGTTTGCAATCCACGAAAGGACATCGCCACCTATCCCATGACTTTTTACTTTTCCTAGAAGCCTCTCATGAGGAACTTTGTCAAACGCCTTCTGAAAATCCAAGTATACTTGCGGAAACCAAATTGGGAATCGTGCAGAATCTTGTTTTCCTCCAGATAGTCTGTTAGTTGATTGTTTACAATCCTTTCCATAATTTTTGAAATAAATGGGAGGTTGGAAATGGGGCGAAAGTTGGCTGGGTCCTCTGGGTTCAAAGATTGTTTTTTTAGGAGGGGTTTGACTGCAGCATGCTTAAGAGAGTCGGGGGCAATGCCAGATGAGAGTGAGCAATTGATGATGTCGGCCAGTGGTTTGGTTCTAGATTTCAGCTTTCTACCTAAAAGCCTAAATTTGGCTTCTAGAACGTCCCTCTCACATTTTCCTATGTCGTTGGTGCCCACATGTACCATGACAGCCAGCTCCTCCCCAGCACTGTCTAAAATCCTATCTAGGTAACATGTGAGATCCGCCACCTTCGCATCAGGTAGGCATGCCCACCAGCCACCCAGCTGTTTACATTCCTAATAATCGAATCACCAACTATGATGGCCAACCTAACCCTTCCTTCCTTGTCAGAAGCCCTAGGAGACATCATCTTCGGTACGAGAGGATGATGCACCACCTGGAGCGCATGTCCTTGCTACAGAATCATTTCCTGCTGCACCAGGTTGATGCTCTCCAATCATGAGACCTTCTTCCTTCAAGGCAGCACCAGGGATGCCAGACTGGAGTTGGGACTTAGCCACTATGTTCCTGATAGGGATGTGAATCGTATGATCGATCGTCTTAACAATCGATTTTGGCTGAGGGGGGGAGGGAAATCTAATCGTCTTAGTTTTTTAGGTTAAAAAATCGTTTTATCGGGGGAGGGTGGGGGCGGGAAAACCGGCACACCAAAACAACCCTAAAACCCACCCCAACCCTTTAAAATAAATCCTCCACCCTCCCGAACCCCCCCAAAATGTTTTAAATTACCTGGGGTCCAGTGGGGGGGGGGGTCCCGGCGCGATCTCCCGCTCTCTGGCCACGGCTGCATTAAGAGAAATGGCGCCGGTGGCCCTTTGCCCTTATCATATGACAGGGCAAAGGTAGCGCCGGCGCCATTTTGGTTCCTGTGACCCGACGTCACGAGTGCAGGAGATCGCTCCCGGACCTCCGCTGGACCCCCAGGGACTTTTGGCCAGCTTGGGGGGGCCTCCTGACCCCCACAAGACTTGCCAAAAGTCCAGCGGGGGTCCGGGAGCAAACCTTCTGCACTTGGGGCCGATTTGCCAATATTCAAAATGGCGCCGGCGCTACCTTTGCCCTCACTATGTCGACATAGTGAGGGCAAAGGTAGCGCCGGCGGGGGTTCGGTAGCGCAAGCAGGGGTCCGGGCGTGATCTCCTGCACTCGTGACGTTGGGTCACAGGAACCAAAATGGCGCCGGCGCTACCTTTGCCCTGTCATATGGTAAGGGCAAAGGGCCATTGTATTGTGAGGAGGGCTTTGGTGGGGACCGTGTCAGTGGGATGGGTAGCTGGTCTAATCTTTTTAAGGATTGAGGCTATTTCCATAGCGGATGTGGGGTCGAGTGAGTTGAGGGAGGCAGCAGTAGGGCATGGGCTGAGGGAGAGGGGTTGAGGGTCTGGCGTGAATCTGAGAAGGATGTTTGCTATTTTGTTGTGAAAGTATATTGCCAATTCTTCGCATTTGCTACCTGCCTCTTTGCCTGGGATGACTGGAGGGGTTGGCTTTGTAAGTTCAGTGACATAGGAGAAAAGGACTTTTGGGTTGTAAATGTAGTCGTGAATTTTCTTGGCATGGAAATCACGTTTGGTGTTGAGGGTGGAGGTTCTGTACTGATACAGTGCTGATTTGAATGAGGAAGTCTTATGGGCGATGGGTCTTTACGCCAAGCTTTTTTCTTTTGTCTGCGATTGTTTTTCAAGCGTTTTAGGTCAGTCGTGTACCAAGGTTTTAGGTTTTTGGTGGAGGAGTTAAGATTGTGTGTGGTAATGGGGCATAGTTTATTCGCAATGTCGAGGGTGAGGGCATTCCAAGAGTTTATTGCATCATCAGGATTGGAGCAGTTAAGGCTGGGTAGGGCTTTGGACAGGGCCGAGCTAAGGTCCTCACTGGGGCAGGATTTTCTGAAGGTGATGGTGTTGATGGCGGGAGGATGCAATATGAGAGTCTTGATGGAGAGGGAGGTTTTGATGAGGGTGTGGTCAGACCAGGGAACAGGGGTGCATGTGGGGGTATTAGGGGAGTTGATAAGAGAATTATTGAATAACAGATCAAGCGTGTGGCCTGCTTTGTGGGTGGAGGAGGAGATGATTTGCTTGTAACCAATGGCATCAAGTGAGTTTAGAAAGGCTTCGCAGGATGAGGAGAGGAGGTTAAAATTTCCTAGAATGATGGCTGGAAGATCAATATTGATGTTGTCGTTGATGAATTCAATCAGGGGGGAAGGGTTTAGCTCTAGAAGGCTAGGGAGGGCATAGACAAGGCAGATCTGTAGAGTTTGAGATTTGTAGAGCCCTATCTTGAGTCTGTGGGATGGTTCAGTGTTGATGGGCTTGAGGTTTAAATGCTTCTTAACTGCTAGGAGGAGGCCTCCACCTCATTTCTTGGGTTTGGGGGTGTTGTAGATGTCATAGATGTGGTTAGGGAGTTGATTGAGGAGGACAATGTCAGAGGCCTTGAGCCAGGTTTCTGTTATGGCACAAACGTCTGGCTTACTATCAGTTAAAAGGTCATCGAGGATGATGGTTTTTTTGGATAACAATTGAGCGTTGAAGAGGATTATGGAGAGGGTTGCGAGTCCTATGAATTGGGTGATCGGGGAGATGAGGATGGGGAGAAGGGACTTATGATGAACGGGAGCATACTGGTAGGGGGGAACGGGAAGTTCTGCGGGAAGGGAAGTGTATGCAGGGGATTGGGAAGCTTATATAGCTTGTCATTATGGGGATGTGGGGTGTGCGACAAGGGGGAGGGGTAAAGTTGTCTGTAGAGTTTAACCGCAGAAGGAAGGAATCCTCATGGGGGTGGGTGGGAGGGGATGGCGGGTATGTTTGGAGGTGTGGGTGTAGGAGTTCCGTGGGGGGAACAGATGAATGGCTGGGCGGAGGTACAGATGTTGTAGAAAATTAAGCTGTACAGTGGATACTGAGATCAATTACAAGGTAAAAACAGTAGATAAATTACATACAATATTGCTGCGCAGGCACTAGATGGTCAAGAGTCGGGCTTCCAGAAGATGGGCAAGTTGGGCAGTTCCGGAGGCAGTAGGTGGATAAACAGTCAGGAAGAAGGATGGCGGCCGTGTTGCATATAGATTTGTTAGCTTTGGTAGTCCAGTGTTGGATGAGCTTGATGGGGGCCGCAGAGAAATAAAGGCAGGCAGGGGAGCACAAAGGGGCGTACTAAGGGGCAGGCCCCTTTGGTCACTCCCCTTCGGTGCACGGTGCAAGGCGCATGGCGCCTTCGGGCCACTTATAAATCTCAGTTTCATTGTGCTTAGGTGACCTCATGGGGGGGCGGGCTCACCGGCGGAGGCAGTCGCAGGTCGGGTTCAGTGGCAGCAGAGGAGGGCTTGAAGGCAGCATGGTCGGCCCGCTATGGCGCTCCTGATCCCAGTGGATCAGCGCCAATCGCGCGGAGCTCTGCCTCCCACGAGCTGGGTAAGGCAGTTTATTCAGATAATGGCTGAAAAGTTGCAAGTGAGATTATAAAAGAGGCAAAGACTGCAAAGTACTTCTCCATTAGTGTTAATTTGACATCTGATATTTCCCATGTCGATCAACTTGCATTTATACTTGGATAATATGTTAAAGAGGATGGCTCACCTGTTGAGCACTTTCTGGCCTTCAAACCAAATTCTGGGCATAAATCGGAACAACTGACTGAAGCTGTGCTAACCACTGTTAAATCACATGAATTGGACATCGTTACCACCAAGGGCAGTGTTATGATAATGACAGCCACATGTTTGGTGCATACGGTGGTCTACAAGAAAGGATCAACAATGTTAATCCGCTTACCATATATGTGCCATGCTCTTCACATTCTCTGAAATTGGTGGGGACATGTGCTACAGAGTCCTGCAAAGAAGCATCTTCTTACTTTGATCTGCTCCAGCATCTATATGTTTACTTCATGGCATCCACCCACCACTGGGAAATCTTGCAATCTCATTTGTCATTGTTGAATGATGCATTAGCAGTCAAAAGACTTTCAGACACTCATTGGTCAGCTCGTGAAGAAGCCTGCCATAACCTGAATCAAGACTGGGACCAAATAATTCAGGCACTGAAAACCATTGAAGTGGATATTACAGAGAAAGCATCAGTACACAGCAAAGCAACAGATCTACTATGCCAACTTGAATGACTGGAGACAGAAATCATGGTGATGGTGTGGGCTACAGTTCTGCAGAGGTTCAATGCAAACAGCAAAAAATTATAAAGCATTTATACTGATGTTGGCACTATAATAGAATTATATGGTTCACTAATTGAATTTTTGAAAGTCGCACATGAGGAATTTGGCAGCTATGAGGCGATTGCCATATGTAAATCTAGCCTCATAGATTATGAGGTGATATGTAACAGAAGGCGCAAACTTCAGTGTGATGAAGAATTACAAGATGGTGAAGTATAACTTACTGGTCAAGATAACTTTAGGGTGAAACATTCCTTGTGATACTCAACACCCAAAGATCTGAACTAAAGAGGAGAAGAACTGCATATGAAAACTTCTATGGAAAATGTACATTCCTCAAGGATATTAAACAATTAGACCAGTCAGTAGTGGTTGATCATGCTCAAAAGTTACATAAGTGCTAGAAAGATGAAATAGAGGAGTATTTTGATGAGGAGTTCCAACACATCTGAGGTTGCCAGAAGACAACAGGTGAAGAATGGAGCTCATTGCAGCAGATATCCAGTAAACTACATGCAAAGGAACTTCATTGTGTGTACCCCAATGTAGAAATTGCCATTAAACTGTTCCTCTGTACACCAGCTACAAACTGTTCAGCAGAGCGCTTTTTCTCAGCACTTAAATGCTAAAGAAATACCTGAGGTATAGAATGTCAGAAGACTACCTGAATGCCCTAGCTGTGCTTGCTATTGAATCTGATTGACAAATTCTTTATCATATGATGATATCATGAACAGCTTCACTGAGCAGAAAGGGTCTTGTTCCTTTTCCACAGGGGCGATGCCCATGCTAGGCCCAGACTGGAGAGCAATGAGAGGATGAAAGTTACCTTTGTACAGTCAGGAAAGCTGGCCACTTGCAGCTCAAAGTGCATCAGTCACTGATTCAGAAACCCTCAACAGGTCTTGGGATCTCCATCATACCTGGGTTGAGGTGCCAGATGAGGAATGGGGCCCAGCATATGAATCAATGCTGCAGGCGATAATGCCGGTGGTGGAATCCAGTCTTGTAGGGCATCCATGCGAATAGCTAGGCCTTAAAGCAATCTAGCTATCTGTGTCAGCTGTTTCTGCTGTTGCTGTACCGTAAGAGCCAAACCTTGTATGGCCTGAGGTAAAGGCATTTGCACCAAACTCATGGCCTCAGCAATTTGTCATGAGGTGTGAGTCCGTAGACTGCAACGTGAATGATACTACCCAGCATGTGGCACAAGCTGGGTCCCCACTGACAGCAGACAGACATACTACTGGCTGGGAATAAGATGAGGCTTCACCTATACCAGCCTTTTTCTCCACAGCTTGAGCCCTTGGGTTTGGAGGCTGGCAGGACTTAGGCAAATGTCCACAGCAAGGAGAGCAGTTCAAGGGTCAAGGTGGGCAGTGTTCAGGCAGTGCCAGAAACCAGGATAGGGTCAAGGCAGACAGCAATAAGGCAGAGTTGGTATCCAGGCAAGGCAAGCAGCAATTATGCAGAGTCAGTATCCAGGCACAGGTCAAACCAATAAGGAATCAATCCTAGGGAGAGGAGAACAGAGGCACAGGTACAAGAGGATGGGAACAGAGGTGCAGAGGTACAAGAGGATGGGAACAGAGACAAAGGTACAAGAGGAGGCTAAATAGGAGAAGATGGAGGCGAGGCAAGGCAGGACTGGAACTAGGCAGGAAAAGGAATGGGCAGGAACAAGGTAGGAACAAAGTCAGGAACGAGTGCAACAAAAACCAGCAGAACTGCAGGAGGACCTGTTGCTGAGGTGCTGGCATCCTGAACAGCTGGGGTTTAAATATCTGGAAAGAGATAATGCTATTCCTTGGCACTATGGCGAGGTTCCCACCATGAGGCCTTTATAGTCAGGAGAGGTGTTTGCACATATACCTAGGAGAAAGCAGCATGGCATCAGTGTGACGAAGGTGGTGTCCTGCCATGGAGATGTTGGTGGCATCCTGGGGTGAGTGAGGCCGGTTGCAGGATGGCACCATGGTCAACCAAACGTTACAAGATTCCACAATACATTTTGGTTCTTGCAAAACTTTTATCCTGTTTGACTCTATGTCCTCTTTAACTTATAGCGATACACCTTCCCCAACTTGAACCATCTTAACATTGCGATATAATTGTATCCTGGTATCACAGTGTATCATCTATTATCCTCCTTCCACTAAGTCTCTGAGATGTCAATTATATCTACCTCTTCATTCAGCACTAGATATTCTAATTCTTCCATCTTATATTTCAGACTTCTAGCATTTGCATACAGATATTTTAAAGCATAATTTTTGTTTGTATTCACAATCTGTTTATCAGTTGACATGCGTAATCTGGCCTTTTTTTGTTTTGTCTTTTTGCCTAAAGGCTGCTGGGTTTCTTTAGTATTTATTTATTTATTTACGGGTTTTTTATATACCGGGGCACGTAAGTAACATCACCTCGGTTTACATTCAAACATTAATTCAGCATAGAGCTTTACAATATAACATTATAACTGAAAGAATACAAATCCATATAAAACTTTGTATAATGAATATAAATATCAGAATATGAGTGTCTTTGGGACTAACTAGAACGCAAAGCAAAGGACTCAGTTCAAGAATAGTAGGCTTTTTTGTATAACCAGGTTTTTAAGTTTTGTTTAAATTTTTTGTAGCAAAATTCTTGGCGTAATTCTGATGGCATAGTGTTCCATATTCTGGATCCAGCAATGATGAATGAACGTTCTTTTGTAGTGGAAAGATTAGTCAGGTTGGGTGCAGGGATCTTCAGTTTAGCTAAATGCTGGAATCTGGTTGGGCGGATTGATGTTTTGAATTGTAGGTGATCAGTGAACCAATTAATATCTCTGTTGTGGATGGCTTTATGAATCAGCGTCAAGGATTTATATATTATTCTGGATGCCATGGGTAGCCAGTGTAATGATTGAAGTGCTGGAGTGATGTGCTCATGGCGGCTTGTGTCAGTGATGATGCGGGCAGCTGCGTTTTGTAAAATTTGCAAGGGTTGAATTGTAGTTTTAGGAAGACCTAGAAGCAATGCATTGCAGTAATCAATCTTTGATAAAATAGTCGCCTGTAATACAGTGCGAAAGTCGTATTGGTATAAAAGAGGTTTGATACGTTTTAGTGTATGTAGCTTATAGAAACCACTTTTAACTGTATCCGCGATGAATTTTTTAAACGTGAGATTGCTGTCAATGATGACGCCAAGGCTGCGTACTTGCTGAGTAATAGCAGATGTGTCATGTGAAAGACCAGCATAGCTCGGGGATGCATTTTTTGGAGGTGAAACAATGATAAGCTCGGTTTTATTGGTATTAATAGCCAATTGATTGTCCATGAGAATTGTTTTAATTTCTAATAAGGCTGCATTCCAAGTGATCAAGGCATTTGTGATAGTGCTGGTGATTGGTATGAGTATCTGAATATCATCCGCGTAGATGAAGTATTGAAGACGCAGTTTTGATAGTAGCCGGCATAGAGGTGTAAGGTAAATATTAAATAATGTAGAGGAAAGAGAGGATCCTTGGGGTACTCCTTGAGAGAGATTTCTTGCCTTGGATTCACTTAGTCCACTTTTGACACTGTACGTTCTGTTGCTCAAGAATGACTGGAACCATAGTAGTGCTGAGCCAGAAATACCTATTTCAGAGAGGCGGATTATGAGGGTATTGTGATTAACCGTATCGAAAGCTGCTGATATATCAAGTAGGGCGATGAGATATGATTTACCAGCGTCTAGAGCTTTTAGAAGCACTTCTGAAAGTGAAATCAGAAGCGTTTCCGTGCTGTGGTACTTTCTGAACCCAAACTGGGAAGGGAAAAGTAGTTGATGTTCATCTAGGTAGTCAGTTAGTTGTTTGTTGATGATTTTTTCCATAATTTTTGAAAGGAAGGGTAGGTTTGAGACAGGGCGATAGTTTGCTGGATCAGATGAATCAAGGTTTGGTTTTTTTATCATAGGAGTTATGATAGCATGTTTAAGTACAGAAGGAACTATGCCTGTGGTGATTGATTTGTTGAGTATCTTTGCAATGGGTTTTGCTATTGTTGAACGTATTAAGAGAAGAATCTTGGTGGGCATAATGTCTGTGGGGTGGAAAGCTGGTTTCATTTTCTTTAGAATTGACTCAACTTCAATACCAGTAGAAATCTCAAAATTAATAAGCTTAGATTCGGATTTATTTTGCATGGCAGATGTAGCTTGGTTGCTGAGAAGCAGCCTTTCTAATATCCCTGTTTTAAAGATACATCATTCTGAACCATGTGCTTCTGAGCGACTGTCAGCTTTACACCATCATCTAGTTTAAAATCTGCGCTATCTTCTTTTTAAGGTTTAGCACCAGAAGCCTGGTTCCACTCTGGTTAAGGTGGAGTCCAGTCTGTTGGAATAGGCTCCTCCTTCCCCAGAATTTTACCCAGTCCTAACAAATCTAAAGCCCTCTTTCCTGCACCATCATCTTATTCATGCATTGAGACTCTGGAGCTCTGCCGGAATTTCTTTATTTCTTTATTTTAAAACATTTATAACCTGCCTATCTACAGATCTAGATAGCATACGAGTTAACATACACAGTATCACTCAAAACACAAAACAATATAAGCGATGAAAACATTAAAAACAGTGATAAAAAACATAAAAACTACAAATTCCATTAAACCAAAAAATTAAAATATGAAAACAATCTAAAACAATATCAACATATGAGAACTGCAATCTCAATTCAGCTGGTCTAAATACTGTACATTAACTTAGCCCGAGATGGCAAAAAGGGGAATAAGTAGACTGCAATAAATAGGCTTTTGCTGAGTGAAATATATGAAAACTACTGTCTCAATTCAACTAGTCCAAATGAATGAAGCTCCAGATGACAAAAAGGGAAATGAGTAAGCAAGAATAAATGGGCTTTTGCTGAGTAACAACTGAAAATTATATATGCAAATTCTTGCTGAAATAGGTGTATTTTTAAACTCTTACACAATCTTAATAGGTCTAATTCTCTTCTCAAAGCATCAGGAAACGAATTTCACAATGAGGGACCAGAGACAGAGAAAGTTCTTTCATTTAATTCTTCCAACCAAACTTGTTGATCTGAAGGAATTTCAAGTAGGTTCTTAAAAGATGATCTGAATGTATGTACAGAAAAGTAGATTGTTAGCAAGGAGTTAAAGCATGATGGGGCAATACCATTGATTGCTTTAAAAACTAAAATGATAGCCTTAAATTTTACTCACCAAGCAATAGGCAGCCAACGAAGTTTAATCAAAGCCGGTGTGATATGATCTCTTAACTTAGCAGCCATGATAAGATGAGCTGCTGCATTTTGAATTGATTGTAAAGACTATAAGTGTGAACTGAGGAAGGTATAGATACAAGACATTACAATAATCAACCCAGGAAACTACTAATGCATGTGTCACCATCCTCAGATCAGCTTCTCAAAAAAAAAAAAAGGTTGAATGTGTCATAAATCTGAAGCTTGCAAAAACAGTTATGCACTAGATTGGCCACCTGAGGTTTAAAAGATAAAGAAGTATCAAAGTTTCTGCAATTTCCTAGATATAACTGTAATGTTTAGCCAGCTGCAGGATAGTCCTATAACCAGTTGCACTTACCCAGATGCCTCCAGAGCCCCTTCACTGCTAGAGCACTACCATCTGCCTCCTCATGCTGCCTTCACCATTCTGTACTATGTTATCTTGCCCTAGCTTGATGGTACCCTGATATAAAGTCCATCAAGCTAAGGTGAAAGAACATAGGAGAAATTTCATCTTTGTGAGACTTTCCTCACTCCAAATAAAGTCAAATCTTCACCAAGGTGTACTGTGCTGTTCATATGTCTCACTCTCCATGATAAACTAGCCCCTAAACTCTAAACATGATCACCATGTTTTTGTAAATATTGATTCCATTATGTAACATAGTTATAGTTATAATCTACCTTGTTATGCTGTTAGTGTTATAATGTGATATAGTTACATAGTAATGTAGTTACATACTTCCTTGTTACAATGTAAAATAGGGCGGACTCCGCCCTATCTCTCAGTTCCCTGTAAACCGATGTGATATTTCGATCGAATGTCGGTATATAAAAGAAACAAACAAACAAATAAATAAATAAATAAACCACGACCAACACCTCACCTCAAGGTATTAGATGACTCTTCTATAGGCATATAAATACTTGACTACTATGAAGGCTTTATAGATAGAGTCTCTCTCTCTCTCTCTCTCTCTCTCTCTCTCTCTCTCTCTCTCTCTCTCTCTCTCTCTCTCTCTCTCACCTATGTGAAGTGCTATGTTACTACACCATGCAGTAATTCAAAAATTACCCTAGACACACTTCTTTTTGTTATCATATTTTGATGAATCTAGGGGTTAGCTGGTTAGAACTTATCTGGCTAAGTTACAATGTGTATTCAGTGGCCTCTACTTAGCTGCATATGTCTAGCTTATCTGGCTAAATAGTGCTGAATATTCTTTGAATATTGACCTCCTAGACTTTAGAGCAGGAGTATATAACTCCAGTCTTTGAGTGCCATAAAGCTGATCAGATTTTCAAGATACCCACATTGAATATATATGAGATGTATTTGTTGATGGAATTTCAGGTGACTAGAGTAGATCAGCCATAACTACTTGCAACCTTTCTCCAAAATCTGGATTTCAGTTAGGCCTTGGACATTTTGGACAATACACATATTTTCTCCCAAACTGGGGAGGGGGGGGGGGGGGGAGGAAGAAGAGGGAGGGAGATTTTGAAAGGGGCTTTCTCTGCAGATAAATATTCATTCACCCTCAGAGAATCCTTTTGAAAATGACCCCCTTTTATATGAGTATAATGTCACCTAGTAATAGATTTCTTCTGGATTGTTTTAGTACAAGTCACAAGTCATTCATAAAAAAATAATGAATAATGATTGTCCATTTATCATATGTCTGATCCATCAGTTAAAACTAAACATTATTGACTTTGATCAATGTTTGCCTGGAAATATAAATAAATATAAATATAAATATAATATATATATAAATATAATATATATATATGAATATATATAAATAAAGCAAAAAGATATAGTTATAATAATAATCTTGTTTCTCTGTCCAGCTTCGGAATGGTTTGCGGAGCAGCCAGACCGCGGTTTGCCTGAAAAACTACTAGAGCAGTATCCTTCCGTCAGTGAATTAAGTGAGGCCAAAGAAGAATGTCTCCGAATCAGAGGCAGCTGTGTAGGGATAGTCCATGCTGGATCTGTGTTCTATCTGCTCAGTTCTACTAATCAAATCACAATCAAGCCTGGAAGCACACTTTATACATGGACACGTAAGTGAGATTTGGAATGAGTCTTCCAGTGAGAAAAGGATCTGACGAGAAATGCAAAGCTCATGATGTGATGATTCTTTTTTGAGCGCTGACATCAGCAGACCACAGAAGCTTATATCTAAGGATGTCAGCTTCTGAAAAAATTAGGGGTAATTTTTAAATGAATTTCTACATGTAAAACATTGTTTTATGCACAGAAATGGGGTTTTATAAAACTGCCTCTCCTCCATATCCCTGATGTGCAGGTACAGTAAATGCATGCTTGTATGTCTTGTTCATTCACAAGATTACCCAGATGCCAGGGCTGGGGTGGAGTTTTTCACTTATGAGCATACTTATCTGTTTTTAAGAGTATGCACATAAATATACACAGGAAATGTATGTGTTCTGGACAGCAGGTGTAACTTATATAGGTGCTTTCAGTGGGATAATTTTGAAGTGAATGTCCTGTGAGTATGACTGAGCCAAATCTTGTGGGCTGGAGCAGGAACCACACTGACTCCAGCCTTTTCTCATGCAATTTTACTTTATTAACATAACCAGCAAATAATATCAATAATAATTAATTCATTTATTTATTTATTTAAGGTTTTTATCTACCGGCATTCATGATAAAAATCACATCATGCTGGTTTACATATGGACAGGAGTGAATAAATACATCAACTAGAACGAACTATCGTGCAGGAAAAAGCAGTTACAAATAACAAGGAATGATGAACTGGGAGAAGATGGAGATAAAGGAAAGAGATTAGTAATGGCTAAAAACTATGTACAAGGAGACGGAGATGAGCTGCTTGTTTTAAATATGTAGAAGGTGAAGGCATTAGTTTGTTGTGCCTGGAGACACAGGGGCTTCTGATCCCAGCTGGGCTCTGCCTCTTAACACACCGCCCAGACTTGAGATTGGGCTGTTCAAATCCCATGAGCTACAACTCTGCCTTGTCTATGCCCTCCCTGGCCTCTTAGAACTCATCCCCTCCCCTCTCATTGAATTCATCTCTGATAACATCAACATAGAAACCTCTGCCATTATCTTAGGTGACTTCAATCTACATGTAGATGCTTCCCCCCTATCATCATCCTACGAAACCTTCCTGAACTCTCTCTATGCTATTGGCTATAATCAAATCATTTCTGCTCCTACTCACAAAGCTGGGCACACCCTAGATCTCATTTTCACTAACTCCTGCATCCAATCCACCATCATGCACTCCCGTTCCTTGGTCAGACCACTCCCTCATTGAAACCTCACTCTCCATAAAGACACGCACTGACCACAATCCTGCCACAACTACCACCATTTTTTACAGAAAATCTTGCCCCAGCAAAGACCTAATTTCAGCCTTCTCCAGATCTCTGCCTAACCTTGAATGTACCAACCCTAATACTGCCCTCACGTCATGGAACAACCTTACCCTTGACATTGCAAATGAACTGTGCCCGATCACCAAACGGGAACTGAACCCATCTGCAAAAAATCTAAAACCTTAGTACAACGCTGAACTAAAACAAATGAAAAATGTGACTAGACAAAAAGAAAGAGCCTGGTGCAAAGCCCCCTCTCCCCATAAAGCCTCCTCCTTCAAATCTGCCCTACACCAGTACAGACTCGCCACCCTTAATGCCAAACGCAATTTCTACACCTCCAAAATACATGACTATTCATACAACCCAAAAGCCCTATTTTCCTACGTTGCTGAGCTTAGTAAATCTGCCCCTCCCCCAATACCTGATAACGAAGCTAACAGTAAATGTGAAGAACTAGCCCTCTACTTTCACAATAAGATAGCAAACATCCTCAGCAGATTCCCCTCTAATACCCACCCTTTCTCCTCGGGCCCCTGCCCCACATCCGTCTCCCTAGACGCTCTCAACCTTACCTCCTCCAAGGAAATTGAATCATTCCTCAAAAAGATTAAACCTGCAACCCATCCCACAGACACCATCCCTACTAAACCCCTCCTCACTATACCCAATATCATAGCCAAACCTTTAGCCGACATTATAAACTGCTCTCTCTACACAGGTATAGTCCCTGACACCCTTAAGCAGGCAGTGGTTAAACCCTTACTTACTTAAGAAACCTTCGCTAGACCATAAGGACCCAGCTAATTTTCGACCCATATCCAATCTCCCTCTCATCTCTAAAATCTTGGAGAAGGTAGTCAACTCCCAATTTACTGATCACCTCAAAAACAATAAGATACTTCACCCCTCCCAATTCGGTTTCCGTAAACATCTGAATACTGAAACCCTCCTTCTCTCCCTTACTGACTACCTTCTCAGAGGCATGGACCAAGGACACTGCTACATCCTCGCCCTACTGGACATCTCCGCTGCTTTCGATACTATAAGCCATTCTCATCTACTTTCTCGCCTATCCAACATTGGCCTCTCTGGCTCAGCTCCCCAGTGGTTCACTTCCTACCTTTCTAACAGACAATTCTCTGTTAAAGTAGGCAGTGCTGTATCCACCCCGCTCGCACTCTCTCAAGGAGTTCCTCAAGGATCCGCCCTCTCATCTACCCTTTTCAATATCTACCTCACGCCTCTCTGCCAGCTCCTTTCCGACCTTGGCCTCAAATTCTTTCTATATGCTGATGACGTGCAGATCATCATACCCATTCTTGACTCTTTATCTGATGCCCTAAAACTTTGGGAGAACAGCCTTACCACCATTAACACCCTTCTCTCTAATCTCCACCTTGCCCTGAACCCTTCCAAATGGAACTGCTTCTAATCTCACAACACCTACCCCCTAAACCTGCCTTTGCCAATGACCCGGCATACAACATCTTCCCCACTCAGCACCATGCCCGTAATCTTGGAGTTCAGATCAACCAACAACTGAACCTAAAAAAACATATTAATGCAATCCTCAAGGAAGGTTTCTATAAGCTCAATGTCATAAAAAAATTAAAACCACTGCTGCACGCTAGTGATTTCCGTACCGTCATCCAGGCTACCCTCTCATCTAAAATGGACTATTGCAACTCACTCTTCTTAGGCCTCCCCTACTCCACCTTAAAACCCCTCCAAATGCTGCAAAATGCGATTGCTAGGATTATCTCCAATACTCGTAAACATGAACACATCACACCCATCCTCAAGGACTTACATTGGCTCCTAATCCCCTCTCACATTCTTTACAAAACCCTTAATATTATACACAAAGCCATATACACCCACAACTCCGACTGGCTAGATGAGCCATTCCACTATACATGCTGCAACCGCCCCACTAGAACCACCAACAAAGGGACCCTCCATGTTCCCTCCTTAAAGAAGGCACACCTTACATCTACCAGGGAACGTGCCCTTTCAATAGCAGGACCCACACTCTGGAATACACTACCTATGACCCTCAGACTTGAGCTGAGCGCTACTAGATTCAGAACTAACTTGAAGACCTGGCTCTTCAAACAAGCCTACCCACAGTAGGTTCCTTCCCTCTTACTCCAATCTCTCATCCAAACCCTTGTATAAAGTCATTTAGCATTGTATATCTTTCTGTTAGTTTGTTACACTATCATACTGTTATTGTTGCATTGTTGCTATGTTCCATTTTGCCATTGTTATGCCTTTA
Organism: Rhinatrema bivittatum; assembly: GCF_901001135.1. NCBI lineage: Eukaryota > Metazoa > Chordata > Amphibia > Gymnophiona > Rhinatrematidae > Rhinatrema > Rhinatrema bivittatum. The sequence goes on along the minus strand of NC_042622.1, from coordinate 158,029,477 downwards.
CCTCCAGCAGCCTGTTCTGCTTGCCTTTTTAGTTCCTTTCTGCAACTTGGTTCCTTTCATCCCATCTCCGTAACCTGTTATTTGTAAACCTCCAGCCTATAGTTCTAATGTAAACCAATATGATGTTGCTACTAATATCGGTATAAAAAAAAGCTTTAAATACATAAATAAATACATAAATAGGGTCCCACCCATACAGCTGTCTCTCTCTCTCTCTATCAGGCCGATACAGTAAGGACGCGGTAGAAAAAGTGTGGCTCGTTTGCCGCGCGCACAGTCCGGATCACATACCGCTCGATACAGTATTTAAATAGCATGCAAATGCAAGCCGCGTCCAAAGCGCGTCCAAGAAGCGCAATCCATTTTACTGTATAGAGCGCTATACAGCGCCTATACAGTATCCTGGGTGCACTGGTACCTGTCTTTTCAAATGTCATTTCAAATGACAGGTACCAGGAAGTGGATCCCAACTTAAAGCAAAAGAAAAGGATCAGAGAAGTATCAGCCGGCCCTAAACTCTTGCCTGCCCAACCTAAAATCCAACACACCGGGAAAGCCACGCTTCAGGATCGGGCATACTTTCCCCCAGCCCCCGTTCATCTACCCTGGCCACGTCCATGGGTGCCAGTCTCCAGAGCAGCCCCAGTCCTCTCTCCCCTCCTCCCGGGGGCAGCTGGTGGCGAGAGCGAGAGTGGCCTCAGCAGCCCGGGGCGGATCAGGCACTCCCCATGCGAGGCGCGGCTTCCAGCAGCCCTCGCCGGCGATGGTGAATGAGCACATGAGCGCACACCATGACCTCGGACGTCCAGCCAACAGGTATGTTCTCTTTGAAAATTAGTGTAATTTATGCATTTGCCACATATGTTACCAGTGATATTTGAAAATTATCCTGTATAAACTCACTGCTTTTCATTGTGCAGTGATACAATGGACTACCCTTTTATTCAATCTACAGCACTATGCACTACACAGGAGTGGCTCAAGGTAAACTGATGCCTGATGCAAGGGATGAGATGGCTATCTCCCCCCCCCCCCCCCCCCCCCCCCCCCCCCCCAGGATCCTCATGAGGATCAGCGCATGTCAAATCACCCCTTGGAGTCTTGTCCCATCAATGATTTGAAATGCTGGGGGAAGTGGGCAGGCAGGTGTCAGTTCCCAGAGGTGTGGCAAATAAGAGTGTCAGTGATAATATTTCAAGTAAACTGGCAACCCTGCCACATTCCTGGGTACCCTACCATCTGCTTCACAACCTTTACTGCATTTGCACCCTGGGGAAGTGGGAGTTGGGTGAATGGGGAGGGTACAAGGGTATTAGGTGATCGACAAACTCTGCAGTCTTGCACCCCCTGCTCTCATCACACACCCATAAGTAAAAGTTATGCATTAATAATAACACATTTTACATGTAAAAGGACATTCAAAGTCCGTCTTCTGATATAATAATATCACTTATAACAACATGGATATATTTACATGTACTTCAGTAAGAACCCTATCCATAAAAATGCAGTACTGCAAATATTACACCAGACCCTAAATCACCCATACACCTCCTATTAAGAAAGTAGAATAAGACAGACTGCTATAGATCCCTACACAAAAAGTATACTGTGGCAAAATACCTCATCTCCATCACACAACAGACCCTCACCAGAATATAGACAGGCTCTCACCAAATAGAGAATATAAATAGAAGTGTGCAGACAAAAACTGAAATGGAAATCACAAAAAGCCTGCATGCTGTGTAACAATGGAAAACTAGAAACCACTCACCATTCTTCATAAAACAATACATCAGGGAATATAAAATACCAATCATCATAGTAAAATCATACTAATAAAATAAATATTTCAAGCAGCATCCTACAATTAAATTAATATAAAAAAAATTTAAACAGTTCCCAAAACAGCAGACACATCAAATAACACACAATAACTAAAACTAATAAGGATAAATAAAATTCCCAGCTTTCTATACTTGGGAACTTTTGATTTCCAGTCACCCTGACATTGTCCTGGATTAGTGGGGGAAGGGTGCTACATATAAAATTTGACTACTGTCATATACACACGTTTTTCCATCACACATAATTTCATTTTCTTACATACACGCTCACTCACACTCTCTCATGCTCACACATATGCGCATGTGCACTCACAAGCTTTCTTGCTCTCTTACTTTCTTTCTCATTCACTCCACTTTCTCTTTCATCTCCCTCATCCACGCAGCCCTTTTTGCTTCCCTTCCCTATACCACATTAATTTACTCCCTCCTATCCTCTCTCACATACTCACTTACCCCCTCCCATCCCCTCTAACTCCATTATTTACCCCTCCCCTCTCATACCATTCCATTCCCTCTCACTCACTCTCTTCTCGTTTCTTCCTTCTTCCTGCCTGCGGGGTTCCTGTCATAATTCTGCACAGGCACGGGGTTTCTCTTTCTGTTTGTGGGGTCTGGGGCCCCGTGGGCATGTCATAATCTCGCTCCACCACTGCCACTGACATCTTCCTGCCTTCAGGGCCTGGGATCTCTTAGAAATTTGTCAGCCACATTATTTTATTTACACTTTTTCCTAAAACATTAATGTACCATGGGAGCACCAAAACCTTAACTCAGATCCCGATGCTCCTACGACAGATTTAAAGGGCTATGCAGGCCAACACATCAGACTCCTAAAAGAATCTAAAAAGTCACCAGGGGTCTTATTAGACCCCCTGCCCACACCAGGGCCACCAATTGAGGTGGCCCACCAAAAAAAAAAAAAAATTAAAACAGTGGCACGCGATGATTGCCTACCCCCAGCCACCCACATCCTTAAGTATTCCCATACCCCCTCCCAAATATTCCCACACCCCCTCCCAAATAGCAACCCTCCAGCACCACCCCCTTCCCTTTCCATAAAAAAAAACTAGACTAGTAAGTCACACCTCTCCAAGGACCTTGACCCTGTTTCATGACAGGAAAATGGAGCTGCCTGGGCCTAGCGGGCACTCCAGGCACTCTACTTTTGCAAAAATGGCTAATTTAAGGTATTGGGGTGTGTGGAGGGGTTAGGGGGGTCTGGGGTGGAGGGGGTGGGGGGAACACTAGGCCACTAATTTTTTTTTTGACAGGGTGGAGGGGGGGAGGGGTTGAGGTTGAGCCCTATTGGCCTAGTTTGTTATGGAAAAGGGAGCAGGGATGTAGAGTCACTATTTGAGCAGGGCGTGGGTGGGTTGTCAGCAGGGGTTGCCATTGCACTCCACTTTTTAATTTTTTTTTTTTACTTTTTTTGCAGGCTGCCTCGATTGGTGGCCCCGGGGTGATCTAATTAAGACCCCTGGTGACTTTCTGGATTCTTTTAAAGGGAACAGTGTTGGGCTGCATGGCCCTTTGAGATGGTGGTCTCAGGTGTTGGCCCCTTCCATGTTGTTTTGTCTTGTGAGCTTCTTCCATGAACAAAACTGCCACAATATTTTGTTGGGGAGAGGCAAATATTTACAGGATTGCCTCCCCCCCCCCACCCACCCCCACTATTAAATATTGCAGCTTTGTGTATCCAAGTCTATGTTTTGTATCTGAGGCAATGGAGGGCTAGTGATTTGTCCAAGGTCACAAGGAGCAGCAGAGGGATTTCAGCCGTGGTTTTCCTGGTTCATAGCCCGCTGGTCTAACCACTAGGCTACTCATTCACTCCAAATAGCCAAATAGCTGTCCTAAATTTATCCGGCTAACTGAGGGGTCATTAACTATGCGGTAGCATTTTATCACAGGAGAGGACTAATACTGCAGGGGGGAGGCATTCTCATGGAAATTTTCCCCTCTGCAATAAAATACCTCATTGGTTTCCCCATGGTATTTTTTCTCTATTGTGAGGAAAGGGGAAAAACATGCAATGGCAGCCCCCGTCACATGGCGCTTCCATTTTCTAAAGGGCCAGAGTGGCTCAAAATACTTCCTCCCACCATGTCATATCCTCCTGAGGGTCTGAGTAAACCCCTGCCCACCCCCCTCACTATCTCTAGAGAAGACCAGCAGGGGGAAAAGTTAAAAATAGAAATCAAAAGTGAAGGTGTGATGCCCCATCCCCTTTCCCAAACACCGCCTATTTCATAAAAACATCACCCACTACCTTCATCCAATCCCTCCCCCAGTTACAACCCTTCGCAACTGCTTCTCATCCTAGTCCACCCTCTGGACTCCCTCCATACCTTAGAATATGTCCTTTGTAGTCTAGTGGATTTCCTAGTAATATAGTGGTGCCCCCTATATTCTGGGCCAGTTGATGGTTTGCCCCGTCATGTGATGGGGCAAAAGCTGGTTGACACCATTTTGAAAGATGGTGGTGACCATCTTGGAGCCTAGGGGGCACTCTGGGCCACACTAGTCTACAAGGGACATATTCTGAAGTATGGAGTGGGTCCAGAGGATGGGCTTAGGTGGTGGGTTAGGATAATTGGAACTGTGGGATGAGGTTTGATCATGGGAGATTTGATTGGGGTAAGTGAATTTTTTGTGAAAGGAAAGCTTGTGAGGATGACTGAGCATTATCTTGTGCACTGGAGCAGGAACCACACTGACTCCAGCCTTTTCTCATGCAATTTCAACTTTTATTAACATAAACAGAAAATAATATTAATAATGACTATTCTACCTTTGCAGTATACTTCCAACACAACTTCCTAGAGAGGGTTGGAGCTCCTACTCCTGGAGATGTGGGCTTCCTGATCCCAGCTGGGCTCACAATCTTATTCCCTTCCCAGTAGGGCCACCCACAGATCACTCTCTCTCTCTCTTTCTCTCTCTCTCTGTAGGATTTAAGATGGACCCACACAGGTTAAGGAGGGGAAATAGGGTCACTCCATTACATACCTCCCCCCCTCAGCTTGGACCCATCAGTCCAAGCATTATTACTCCCTTGGGATCTCATTCAGGGAAGTTTCACATAACCTCTCTCCCTTTCATCTGACCTCCCGTCAGCTAGGTTTAAGGAAGGGTTTCTGATGTTACACTTACCCACACACATTAGAGTTACCCCCAGTTAGCACTATTAGGATAACTCAATGCACCCTTTATTTGAATTTTCCTGGAGCTCTGAGTTCCAGTTTTCCAACGGTTGGACTCTTGTGACTTATCTTGGGTACTGCTATTGTGATTTCTCATCTACTTGTCTCATAGCTTTTCTTTCTTTCCTGGAGGCTCTTAGCTCCCAATTCTCTTTCCACACCTGGAGCTCTTTTGCCAAAGATTCTTGGAATTGACACTCAGCAGACATATTGCTCTCAAGACTAGCAAGCTTCTTATCCTGCTCTTGTAGTACTCTGGCTACCTCAGATGTCTGGTTTCGTTGAGAAACTTCTCTCATCTCCACTTTCTTTATTGGTATCTCCGCTGCTTCAAGTTTCTCTTTCAGGGTCCAAATATCCAAGTTCCTTTCAGTCTTGGTTTCCTGTAATAGATCAAATTTTACCAATTTGCCAATCTGCTTTCATTTGAGTTGTAAAATGGTCAATCTCACCCATTTGTTTCTTGCTGTTTACTTGCAATGCCTCTGGTTAGTTTATTTTCATTCTGGCCAGCTGCAGTCTGCTCAAAACATCTTTCTTTTCTATCAGGTGCTGGTTTTCTGCACTTTCCAGCTTGGACCTTAAGGCTTCCAAGGCGTTCTCTTTTCTTTCCATGGTATCTACATGCAAACTCTCCAGAGCACCAATCTCCTTTGCAAGAGCAGACCTCTCAGCATTCACTAGTTTAGAAGTCTCTAATAACTGCCAAAGCTTTAGTACTTCCCTTCCTTGCAGGTTTAGGTATAACTCTCATTCAGTATCCTTAGCCTGGACAGCAGTCACCTTCTGTGCTAGGTGGTTCTGAGATGCAGCAATGTCTCTCTCCAGTGCCTCCTTCACCTGCACGCAGGGCCACAGAAGTACTAGGCGAGCTAGGCCTGGGCCTAGGTGCCACCACCACCACTCACGAGCCAATGAGGCAGGGTGAGGCGGCCAC